>NW_019722445.1:26678-31461 GCF_002891405.2 Cryptotermes secundus | reverse complement strand
TGCGTTGCAAGCATGCTAGCTTTTATTTTGCTAGCTTGATAGCTTCAATTTGCTTGCTTGTTTGTTTGCTTTGCGTCTCTTGCTTTCTAGCTGTCTTTTCTAGCTTGCTAGCTTTGCCTTCTAGCTTCCTATCTATGCGTTGCTAGCTTGGTTTCCTTGCTTTGTTAGCTTGCCAGCTTAGCGTTGCTAGCTTGCCATGTTTGCGTTGATAGCATGCTTAGTTTGTGTGGGTAACTTGCTAGATTTGCATTGTGCCTTGCAGCTTTACGTTGCTAGCTTGCTAGATTTGCGTTGCTAGATTGCTTGCTTTGCGTTGCTTGCTTGCTTCCTTTGAGTTCCTCACATGCTAGCTTTCGTTGCTAGCTTGCTTGTTTTAAGTTGCTAGATTGCTCTCTTTACGTTGGTAGCTTGATAGCTTTGCGATGCTAGCTTGCTAGCTTTGCGTTGCTAGCTTGCCAGCTTTGCGTTGCTAGCTAGCTAGCTTTGCGTTTCAAGCTTGCTAGATTGCTAGTTATGCGCAATAGCTTGCTAGATATTCGTTGCTAGCTTGCTAGTTTTGCGTTGCTAGCTTGCTAGATTTGCGTTGCTAGATTGCTTGCTTTGCGTTGCTTGCTTGCTTCCTTTGAGTTCCTCACATGCTAGCTTTCGTTTCTAGCTTGCTAGCTTTGAGTTGCTAGCTTGCTAGATTTGCGTTGCTAGATTGCTTGCTTTGCGTTGCTTGCTTGCTTCCTTTGAGTTCCTCACATGCTAGCTTTCGTTTCTAGCTTGCTAGCTTTGAGTTGCTAGCTTGCTAGATTTGTGTAGCTTGCTTGTTTGCATTGCGTTTTTGGCTTGCTTGCTTCCGTTGCTAGCTTCCTAGATTTGCGTTGCTAAATTGCTATCTTTGCGTTGATAGCTTGGTAGATTTGCGTTGGTACCTTGCTATCTTGGCTTTGCTAGCATGCTAGCTTTATGTTGCTATCTTGCTCGCTTTGCGTTGCCAGTTTGGTACCTTTGCGTTGCTAGCTTGCAAACAAATCGATCTAGCTTGCTAGCTTTGCGTTTCTAGCTTACTAATTTTGCGTTGCTAGCTTGCCAGCTTTGCGTTTCTAGCTTTCCAGCTTTGCTTTGCTACCTTGATAGCTTTGCGTATCTAGCTTGCTAACTTTTCGTTGCTAGCATGCTAGCTTTTCTTTGCTAGCTTATTATCTTTGCGTTGCTACTTTTGTAGCTTTGCGTTGCTAGCTTGCTAGCTTTGCGTTTGCTAGCTTGGTAGCTTTGCGTTGCAAACTTGCTAGCTTTGTGTTGCTAGCTTGCTAGTTTTTCGTTGCTAGCTTTGTGTTGCTAGCTTGCTAGTTTTGCGTTGCTAACTTGGTAGCTTTTCGTTGCTAGCTTTCAAGCATTGCGGTCAACCTTGCTAGATTTGCGTTTCTAGCTTGCTAACTTTGCGTTGCTAACTTACCAGCTTTGCATTGTTAGCTTGGCAGCTTTGCGTTGATAGCTTGCCAGTTTGCGTTGTTTGCTTGCCAGGTTTTTGTTGCTTGCTTTGTAAGATTTGCATGTCTAGCTTGCTAGCTTTTCGTTTCTACCTTGATAGCTTTCGGTTGTTAGCTAGCTAGCTATGAATTGTTAGCTTGCTAGCTTTTCGTAGCTAGCTTGCTAGCTTTGAGTTGATAGCTTGTAAAACTGCTAGATTTGCGATGCTAGATTGATAGTTTTGCGTTGCTAACTTGCTTGTTTGCGTTGCTATCTTGCTTGTTTTGCGATGCTAGCTTGCTAGCTTTGCGTTGCTAGCTTGCCAGGTTTGAGTTGCTAGTTTGCCAGCTTGGCGTTGCTATCTTGCTAGCTTTGAATTCCTAGCTTGCTAGCTATGTGTTGCTAGATTGCTAGCTTTGCGTTGCTAGCTTGCCAGGTTTGAGTTGCTAGTTTGCCAGCTTGGCGTTGCTATCTTGCTAGCTTTGAATTACTAGCTTGCTAGCTATGTGTTGCTAGATTGCTAGCTTTGCGTTGCAAGCATGTAGCTTTTATTTTGCTAGCTTGATAGCTTCACATTGCTTGCTTGTTTGTTTGCTTTGCGTCTCTTGCTTTCTAGCTTTCGTTTCTAACTTGCGAGCTTTGCGTTCTAGCTTCCTATCTATGCGTTGCTAGCTTGGTTTCCTTGCTTTGTTAACTTGCCAGCTTAGCGTTGCTAGCTTGCCAGGTTTGCGTTGATATCTTGCTTGATTTGTGTGGGTAACTTGCTAGATTTGCGTTGTACCTTGCCAGCTTTACGATGCTAGATAGCTAGCTTTGCGTTGCTAGATTGCTTGCTTTGCGTAGCTTGCTTGCTTGCTTTGAATTCCTCATTTGCTAGCTTTCCTTGCTAGCTTGCTTGTTTAAAGTTGCTTGATTGCTAGATTTGCTTTGCTAACTTGCTAGCTTTCCGTTGCTATCTTGCTAGCTATGAGTTGCTCTCTTGCTAGCTTTGCGTTGCAAGCTTGCTAGATTGCTAGATTTGCGTTGCTAGCTTTATAGCCCTGCGTTGCTATCTTGCTGGCTTTGCGTTGCTAGCTTGCTAGTTTTCCGCTGCTAACTTGCTATCTTTGCGTTGCTAGCTTGGTAGATTTGGGTTGCTAGCTTGCTATCTTTACGTTGGTAGCTTGATAGCTTTGCGATGCTAGTTTGCTAGCATTGCGTTGCTAGCTTGACAGCTTTGCGTTGCTAGCTAGCTAGGTTTTCGTTGCTAGCTTGCTAGATTGCTAAATATGCGCAGTAGCTTGCTAGATATGCGTTGCTAGCTTGCTAGATTTGAGTTGCTAACTTGCTAGCTTTGCTTTGCTAGCTTGCTAGATTTACGTTGCTATCTTGCTAGCTATGCTTTGCTAGTTTGAAAGCTTTGCGTTGCTAGCTTGGTAGATTGCCTTTGCTAGCATTTCGTTGCTATCTTGCTAGCATTGAGTTGCTCGCTTAATAGCTCTGCGTTTTTAGCTTGCTAGATTGCTAGATTTGCTTTGCTAGCTTAATAGCTTTGCGTTGCTATCTTAATAGAATTGCGTTGCTAGCTTGTTAGCTTTAGGTTGCTAGCTTGTTGGCTTTGCGTTGCTAACTCCCTAGCTTTGCGTTCCTAGCTTGCTAGCTTTGCGGTACTTGCTTCCTAGTTTGGTTAATTTGCGTTTCCAAGTTGCTAGCTTTGCGTTTCTAGCTTGCTAGCTATCTATTGCTAGATTGCTAGGTTTGCGTTGCAAGCTTGAAAGCTTTGCGTTGTTAATTTGAGAGCTTGATAAATTTGCGTTGCTAGCTTGCTAGATTTGCGTTGCATCCTTGCTAGCATTGTGTTTGCTAGCTTGCTATTTTTCAATTGCTAGCTTACTAGCTTGCTAGATATGCTTTCTATGTTGCTAGGTTTGCGTAGCTAGCATGCCAGCTTTACGTTTCTAGCTTGCCAGTTTTGCGTTGCTAGCTAGCATGATTTGCGATTCTAACTTGCCAGGTTTGCGTTGCTATCTTGCCAGCATTGCGTTGCTAGCTTGCCAGTTTTGCGTTGCTAGCTTGCCAGCTTTGCGTTATTAGCTTACCAGCTTTTGATTGCTAGCTGGCCAATTTGCGTTGCTAGTTTTCTAGATTTGCGTGGCAAGTTTGCTAGCTTTACGTTGCTACCTTGATAGGTTTCCGTTGCTAGCTTGCTAGTTTTGAGTTGCTAGCTTCTAGATTTGCGTTGCATGCTTGCTTGCTTGCTGTGCGTTTCTTGCTTCCTAGCTTTGCGTTGCTACATTGTTAGCTTTTCTTATCTAGCTTGCTAGCTTTGCGTTGCTAGCTTGCTAGCTTTGCGTTGCTAGCTTGCTAGATTGCAAGATTTGCGATGCTAGCTTGCCAGCTTTCGTTGCTCTCTTGATGGTTTTGCGATGCTAGGTTGCTAGCCTTTCGTTGCAAACTTGCTAGCTTTGCGTTGCTAGCTTACTACCATTGCATTGCTAGCTTGGTAATATTGCGTTGCTAGCTTGCTACCTTTGCGTTGCTTTCTTGCTAGTTTTGCGTTGCTAGCTTGGTAGCTTTGCGTTGCTAGGTTGCCAGCTTTTCGTTGTTAGCCGCCCTTCCTCCTCTTCGAAGACAACCATGCTCTGCTACCAATTGTTGAGCCGCTTCGAAGACAACCTTAGCTCACAATCGACTGTTTTTCTCGTGGTGTTCCAATGCCTCCCCTAAGTTGAAGGGGGATCTCAAGGGAGGAACCGAGAGTGTTAGCTGGCATAGGCGTTGGGCAGTACAAGTATTTCAGCAGAGTACAAGAAATCATAACAATCCAGCTGGCTTTCAATAATATAAAAATATATTGCAACAAAAGAGTAGAAATGTAAATCATACAAATATGACAAGGAAAATGTTACAGCTTCGCCTGAAGGGCCGGTAGAAAAAATCAAATAAACATCAGTCAAGAATAACTCAGAATTTGCCCGCAGTCAAAGTAACGGTTGCGACCCTTTTAAGTTCACTGACCTGGGCTGATCAATAGCCTTGAAAGTACATGGTTAAAGCTGTCGCAAATATCCTGGTTGCCAAGATGAAACTCGATCATAATGTTCTGACTACACCGATTACAAAATAATACATAAAACAGAGCTGAAAAGAAACAAACATTCAATCCCAACAAAATGGCCCTGCCGCATTGCGGCACTCAGTGACCAATCACAAGTCACGTAACTCCTGGCACTCTCACCAAAACAGGGCAGTTCTAACCACTCGCCCAACTTACTCAGTAAGTACTTACTTGATAAAATATATATATTACAAGCCAGGGAAAATAATAAATAAATAAATAAATAAATAA
>NW_019722445.1:0-23590 GCF_002891405.2 Cryptotermes secundus | reverse complement strand
ATAATAAATAAATAAATAAAAAAATAAATACAAAAACTCCCGAACCAGCCAGCCCCACGCCGGCTCGACCGGGCTTTCTCTCTCTTCCTGTAGTAGTTAATGCGCCGAAACAAAATTTCTACGCATAATGCGTAAACAAAACCAAACTGAATTTCGAACTCCCAAAACGACCTTCTCGGTCGAAGACGAAGTGGAAAAAGCAACAGACCTACTCGTCTGTAAACGTAGCTCGTGTCAGGACAAGAGGGAAGGGGAAACATGTGACCTCTGGGTTACACAAGGAACTTGATGGGAAAGGGATCGGCTGCGCGTAGTAGCGTACGTAGTTGCCAGAGAGAGAGTAAATCCAAAGACCCTACACCGAAAGAACCGTGACACGGTTCAGTTGCTAGCTTGCTAGCAATCTAGATTTACGTTGCTAATTTGCTAGATCAGCATTGCTAGCTTGCTAGCTCTGATTTCTAGCTTGCTAGTTTTGATTTGCTAGCTTGCTAGCATTGCGTTGCTAGCTTGATAGATTGCCGTTGCTAACTTGATAGATGGCCGTTGCTAGCTTGATAGCTTTGCGTTGCAATCTTGCTAGTTTTGCGTTGCTCGTTTGCTAGCTCTGCGTTGCGAACTTGCTACCTTTGCGTTGCTAACTCCCTTGCTTTGCGCTGCTAGTTTGCTAGCTTGCTAGATTTGCGATGATATGTTGCTAGCTTTGCGTCTCTAGCTTGCTGGCTATGTGTTGCTAGATTGCTAGTTTTGCGTTGCAAGCTTGCTACCTTTTTTTTGCTAGCTAGATAGCTTCGCGTTGCTTGCTTGTTTGTTTGCTTTGCGTTTCTTTATTTCTAGCTTTTGTTTCTAGCTTGCTATCTTTGCTTTGTTAGCTTGCCACTTTTGCGTTACTAGCTTGCCAGGTTTGCTTTGCTAGCTTGCTTGATTTGTGTAGCTAACTTGCTAGATTTGCTTTGTACCTTGCCAGGTTTTGTTGCTAGCTTTGCTAGCTTTGCTAGCTTTGCGTTGCTAGCTTGCTAGCTTTTCGTTGCTAGGTTGCTAGCTTTGCGTTGCTTGCCTGCTTGCTTGCTTTAGTTTCTCACTTGCTAGCTTTCGTTGCTAGCTTCCTTGTTTTGAGTTTCTAGATTGCTAGATTTGCGTTGTTAACTTGCTAGCTTTGCGTTCCTAACTTGCTAGCTATGCGTTGCTAGCTTGCTAGCTTTGCGTTGCTAGCTTGCTAGATTGCTAAATTTGCGTTGCTAGCTTGATAGCTCTGCGTTGCTATCTTGCTGGCTTTGCGTTGCTAGCTTGCTAGTTTTGCTTTGCTAACTTGCTATCTTTGCGTTGCTAACTTGGTAGCTTTGCGTTTCTAGCTTGCTATCTATACGTTGGTAGCTTGCTACCTTTGCGTTGTTAACTTGCTAGATTGGCGTTGCTAGCTTGCCAGCTTTGCGTTGCTAGCTTGCTAGATAACTAGATATGCGAAGTAGCTTGCTATCTTTGCGTTGCTAGCTTGCTAGATTTACGTTGCTATCTTGCTAGCTTGCGTTGCTAGCTTGCTATCTTTGCGTTGCTAGCTTGCTAGTTTTGAATTGCTAGCTTGCTAGTTTTGCGTTGCTACCTTGCTAGCTTGCTAAATTTTCGTTGCTAGCTTGCCAGCGTTGCGTTTCTAGCTTGCTAGTTTTGCGTTGGTAGCTTGCTAGCTTTGCGTTTATAGCTTGCTATCTTTGCGTTGCTAGCTTGTTAACTTCCAGTTGCAAGATTGCTAGCGTTGCTTTTCTAGCTTGATAGCTTTGCTTTGCTATCTTGCTAGATTTGCGTTGCTTGCTTAGCAATTCTTGCTGCTAATTTTGCGTTGCTTGCTTGCTAGTTTTGCGTTGCTTGCTTGCTAGTTTTGCGTTGCTAGCTTTGCGTTGCTAGCTTGCCAGCTTTGCGTTGCTACCTAGCCAGCTTTGCTTTTCTAGCTTGTCAGCTTTGCCTTTCTAGCTTTCCAGCTTTGCGTTGATAGCTTGGCAGTTTGCGTTGATAACCTGCCAGTTTGCATTGTGAGCTGGCCAGGTTTGTGTTGCTAGCTTTGCTAGATTTGCATGTCTAGCTTGCTAGCTTTTCGTTGTTACCTTGCTGGCTTTCCGTTGTTAGCTTGCTAGTTTTGAATTGTTAGCTTGCTAGTTTTGCGTAACTAGCTTGCTAGCTTTGAGTTGATGGCTTGCAAAGTTGCTAGATTTGAGTTGCTAACTTGATAGTTTTGCGTTGCTATCTTGCTGGTTTTGTGTTGCTAGCTTGCTAGCTTTGCGTTGCTAGCTTGGTTTCCTTGTTTTGTTAGCTTCCCAGCTTTGCTTTGCTAGCTTGCCAGGTTTGCGTTGCTATTTTGCATGATGATTTGTGTGTCTAACTTGTTAGATTTGCGTTGTACTTTGCCAGCTTTACGTTGCTAGCTTGCTAGCTTTGCGTTGCTAGATTGCTAGCTTTGCGTTGCTATCTTGCTAGCTTTGCGTTGCTAGCTTGCCAGGTTTGCGTTGCTATTTTGCATGATGATTTGTGTGTCTAACTTGTTAGATTTGCGTTGTACTTTGCCAGCTTTACGTTGCTAGCTTGCTAGCTTTGCGTTGCTATCTTGCTAGCTTTGCGTCGCTAGCTTGCTAGATTGCTAGATTTGCGTTGCTAGCTTGATAGCTCTGCGTCGCTATCTTGCTGGCTTTGCGTTGTTAGCTTGCTAGTTTTGCGTTGTTAACTTGCTACATTTGCGTTGCTAGCTTGGTAGCTTTCCGTCGCTAGCTTGCTATCTTTGCGATGGCAGCTTGCTAGCTTTGCGTTGCTAGCTTGCGAGCTTTGCGTTGCTAGCTTGCTAGCTTTGCGTTGCTAGCTTGCTAGATTGCTAGATATGCGTAGTAGTTTGCTAGCTTTGTGTTGCTAGCTTGCTAGATTTACGTTGCTATCTTGCTATCTGTGCGTTGCTAGCTTGCTAGCCTTGCGTTGCTAGCTTGAAAGCTTTGCGTTGCTAGTTTGGTAGATTGCCTTTGCTAGCTTGCTAGCATTTCGTTGCTATCTTGCTAGCATTGCGTTGCTCGCTTACTAGCTCTGCGTTGTTAGCTTGCTAGATTGCTAGATTTGCGTTGCTAGCTTAATAGCATAGCGTTGCTATCTTACTAGATTTGCGTATCTAGCTTGCTAGCTTTAGGTTGCTAGCTTGCTAGCTTTGCGTTGCTAACTCCCTAGCTTTGCGTTGCTAGCTTGCTAGCTTTGCGGTGCTAACTTCCTAGCTTGGTTGAATTGCGTTTCAAGTTTGCTAGCTTTGCGTTTGTAGCTTGCTAGCTATGTATTGCTAGATTGCTAGCTTTGCGTTGCAAGCATGCTAGCTTTGCTTTGCTAACTTGAGAGCTTGATAAATTTGCGTTGCTAACTTGCTAGCTTTGCGTTCCCTCCTTGCTAACATTGTGTTGCTAGCTTGCTAGTTTTCCATTGCCAGCTTACTAGCTTGCTAGATATGCGTTGCTATGTTGCTAGGTTTGCGTAGCTAGCATGCCAGCTTTGCGTTCCTAACTTTCATGCATTGCGTTGCTAGCTTGCCAGCTTTGCGTTGCTATCTTGCCATTTTTGCGTTAGTAGCTTACCAGCTTTGGGTTGCCAGCTGGCCAGTTTGCGTTTCTAATTTTCTAGATTTGCGTGGCAAGCTTGATATCTTTGCGTTGCTACCTTGATGGCTTTCCGTTGCTAGCTTACTAGTTTTGATTTGCTAGTTTTGCGTTGAATGCTTGCTTGCTTGCTTTGCGTTTATTGCTTACTAGCTTTTCGTTGCTACCTTGTTAGCTTGGTTTTGCTAGCTTGCTAGCTTTGCGTTGCTAGCTTGCTAGCTTTGCGTTGTAGCTTACTAAATTGCTAGATTTGCGATGCTAGCTTGCTAGTTTTCGTTGCCTTCTTGCTGGCTTTGCGTTGCTAGTTTGCTAGCTTGGCGTTGCTAGCTTGCTTTGCTAGCTTACTAGCTTTGCGTTGCTAGCTGGGTAACTTTGCGTTGCTAGCTTGCTGCCTTTGCGTTGCTTGCTTGTTAGTTTTGCTTTGCTAGTTTGGGAACTTTGTGTTGCTAGGTTGCCAGCTTTCCTTGCTATCTTGCTATCTTTCCGTTGCTAGCTTGCTAGCTTTGCATTGCTAGCTTGCTAGCTTTGCATTGCTAGCTTGCTAGCTTTGCGTTGCTTGCTTGCTTTGCGTTTCTTGCTTGCTAGCTTTGCGTTGTTAGCTAGCTAGTTTGCGTTGCAAGCTTGCTAGCTTTGCGTTGCAAGCTTGATAGCTTTGAGTTGCTATCTTGCCAGCTTTGCGTTGCTAGCTTGCCAGGTTTGCGTTGCTAGCTTGCCTGCTTTGCGTTTCTAGATGGCAGCTTTGCGTTGTTAACTTTCCAGCTATGCGTTGCTAGCTTTGCCGGCTTTGCTTTCTTAGCTTGCCAGCATTGCGTTGCTAGCTTGCCAGGTTTGCTTTTCTAGTCTTACCGTCCCCCTCGTGTAACCTCCAGCCACATCGATTGTTCGCTTCTCTTTACATTCATTACTTTCTCTTCTTGTACTCACCACTGCCGTCGTTGGTCGTGGAGCTCGCAGCTAGGTCGGTATTAGCTGGCTCCACCGCTTCTCCAACTCCACCACTTCTCTTCACTCTGGAAAGAGTATCCGGGCCGGGACTTGGACTGCTTGGTTATGGGCGCCAGCAACTGTGGGTACAGCTGCAAAGTGAAGGGAAAAAGTGGACGGGGTTGGAGCTGATGATGATCGGTGTAGCAGTGGTTGGCGTGAGACTCTGGCTCAGGTCGTTTAGGGCCTTACTCCGACGAGGAGGAAAGAACACACGGGAAACACAAACACTTGGCACCACTTAACTTTATTGACTTTTTTAATCTGCGCGCCTCTGAGATACATTTCAGTGTGTTACTCTACTGTAATTACACCCGTTGCTCGAACACTAATTTTACTTAACATACGAGTGAGACAGACAGACGCGTCCGGTCATTTGAACCGTTATTACGAGCCTCTCCACAGGAACGGCCTCTCTGCCTTTTCAGATTTAGAGGTCCTGCCACAATTTGAAGAAGGCCTCATTGTCATCTTCCAAATATCCGGGTTGGCCGAATTTAGAAGGGGGAGGTGTTCGATAGATATCTCATTCCTCCAGTGGTCAGCTGTTTCGCGGCGAGCGTTGGTGTTCACACGCTCTCACCGTCTTTCTGACCCCGGGTGGATTCAGAGGGTTCAATCTAACGGTCTCCTAAGAGTAAGTCCGTGATGAATCAGGTGTTGTAAATTGGTCCCTTTCATGTACTAATAAAACAATTCGCCGCTCTTTGCTAAAAGCAGGTTTTAGCCTTTGGAGAGTTATGACCGTTAGAGGGCCACCTCTCTCTAGTGACAAAAGTCTTTTTCAATGTATTTTTTACATATTTATCTAATTAGTACATATGGCGCTTTCTAAAAGTAAGGAGAGTGTCGGGCTGGTTTGGTTTAGTCCGGGGATTGCGACCCGTCATAAACTTTACCATCCCGGAACTGCGAAAGTGTTCAGGTCCCGTTGGTTGGAGTGGGGTGTGAGGTATTGCCTCTGCCTTGATGTAGCGACAAGTACCGACATACGTGAACAAAACACTGGAGCCCTTAGCATTGTGCGGTTACACTAGCTTCCCAGGTTTGCGTTGCTACCTTGCTAGAATTGCGTGGCTAGCTTGCTAGCTTTGCGTTGCTGCGTTGCTAGATTTCCGTTGCTAGCTTGCTATCTTTGCGTTGTTAGCTTTCTAGCTTTGCGTTGCTAGCTTGCTACTTTTGCGTTGCTCGCTTGCTTGCTTTGTATATATTGCTTGCAAGCTTTCGATGCTAGCTTGTTTGTTTTGCGTTGCTAGCTTGCAAAGATTTGCGTTGAAACCTTGCCAGCTTTGCGTTGCTACCTAGACAGCTTTGCGTTTCAAGCTTGCCATGTTTGCGTTGTTAGCTTACCAGATTTCCGTTGCTAGCTTGCCAGCTTTGCGTTGCTAGCTTGATGGCTTTCCGCTGATAGTTTGCAACCTTGATAGATATGCGTTGCTAGTTTGCTAGCTTTGCTTTGCTGCGTTGCTAGATTTCCGTTGCTAGCTTGCTAGCTTTGCGTTGCTATCTTCCTAGCTTTGTGTTGTTACTTGCCAACTTTGCGTTGATTGCTTGCCAGGTTTGGGTCGATAGCTTGCCAGTTTGCGTTGTTAGCTTGCCAGCTATGTGTTGCTAGTTTGCTAGATTTGCGTGGCTAGCTTGCTAGCTTTCCGTTGCTAGCTTGCTAGCTTTGAGTTGTTAGTTTGCTAGCTTTGCGTAACTTGCTTGCTTGCTTTGCATTTCTTGCTTGATAGTTTTCTTTGCTGGCTTCCTTGCTTTGCGTTGCTAAATTGATAGGTTTGCGTTGCTAGATTTGTAGCTTTGCGCAGGTAGCTTGCTAGCTTTGCGTTGCTTGCTTGCTTTGTTGTTTGCGTTTATTGCTTGCAAGCTTTCGTTGCCAGCTTGCTAGTTTTGGGTTGCTAGCTTCCTAGATTTGGTTGCTTGCTTGTATGTTTGTTTTGCGTTTCTTGATTGCTAGCTTTCGTTGCTAGCTTGCTAGATTTGCGTCCTAGATTCCTAGATTTGCGTTGCTAGCTTGCTAGCTTTCCTTTGCTAGCTTGACAGCATTGCATTGCTAGCTTGCCAGGTTTGCGTTGCTAGCTTGCCAGCTTTGAGTTGCTAGCTTGCTAGATTTGTGTGGCTATCTTGCTAGATATACGTTGTTACCTTGCTAGATTTACGTTGCTAGCTTGCAAGCTTTGCGATGCTAGCTTGCTAGCTTTGCGTTGCTAGATTGCTAATTTTGCGTTGCTTGCTTGCTTTGCGTTTCTTGTTTGATAGCATTCGTTGCTAGCTTGCTTGTTTGCATTGCTAGCTTACTATTTTTGCTTTGCTAGCTTGGTAGCTTTGCGTTGTAAACTTGGTAGCGTTGCGTTGCTAGCTTGCTAGCTTTTCATTGTTAGCTTGCTAGCTTTGCGTTGCTAGCTTGCTAGCTTTGCGTTGCTAGCTTGATAGATTGCTCGATATGCGTTGCTAGCTTGATAGCTTTGCGTTGCTATCTTGCTAGTTTTGCGTCCCTAGCTTGCTAGATTTGAATTGATATCTTGCCAGCTTTGCTTTGCTAGCTTGCCACCTTTGCGTTGCATGCTTGCCTGGTTTGCTTTTCTAGATTGCCAGCTTTGCGTTTTAATCTTTCCAGCTATGCGTTGCTAGCTGGCCAGCTTTGCGTTTCTAGCTTGCCAGCTTTGCGTTCCTACCTTGCTAGCTTTGCGTTGCTAGCTTGCTAGCTTTGCGTTGCTAGCTTGCTAGCTTTCCCTTACTAGCTTGCTAGATATGGGTTGCTAGCTTGACAGCTTTTGTTTTCTAGCTTGCCAGCTTTGCGTTCCTAGCTTACAAGGTTGCGTTGCTAGCTTGCCAGCATTGCGTTGCTAGCTTTCTAGATTTGCGGTGCTAAATTTAGCTTTGCGTTTCTTGCATTCTAGCTTTGCGTTGCTAGCTCGCTAGCTTTTGCGTTGCTAGCTTGCTTCCTTTGTGTTGCTAGCGTGGCAGCCTTGCTTTGCTAGCTTGCAAGCTTTGCTTTGATAACTTGATAAGTTTGCATTGTTTCCTTGCTAGCTTGGCGTTGCTAGCTTGCTAGATTTGCGTTGCAAGCTAGCTAGTTTTGCGTTGCTAGCTTGCTAGATTGCTAGTTATGCGTTTCTAGCTTGATAACTTTGCGTTGCTAGCTTGCTAGCTTCGCGATGCTAGCTTGCTAGTTTGGGGTTACAAAATTGGTAGTTTTGCGTTGCTAGCTAGGTAGATTTGAGTTGCTAGCTTGCTAGCTTTGCTTTGCTAGCTTGATAATTTTGCGTTGCTAACTTGGTAGCTTTGCGTTGCTAGCTTGCTAGCTTTGCGTTGCTAGCTTGCTAGCATAGTTTGCTAGCATGCAAGCTTTGCTTTGCTAGCTTGCCAGCTATGCATTGCTAGCTTGCTCTCTTCACGTTGGTAGCTGGCTAGCTTTTCATATCTAGGTGGCTATCTTTGCGTTGCTAGCTTGCTAGCTTCCTGTTGCTAGGTTGCTAGATTTGACTTGCTAACTTGATAGCTTTGCTTGGCTATCTTGCTAGATTTGCGTTGCTTGCTTGCTTGCTTGCTTGCTTTGCGATTCTTGCTTGCTAAATTTGCGTTGCTAGCTTGCTAGCTTTGCGTTGCTAGGTTGCTAGGTTTGCGTTGATAGCTTGGTAGCTTTGCGTAGCTAGCTTGCTAGATTTCCGTTGATAGCTTGCTAGATTTGCTTTGCTAGCTTGCTAGATTGCTGCTGCTATCTTGCTAGCTTTGCGTTTCTAGCATATAAGCTTGATAAATTTGGGTTGCTAGCTTAATAACTTCGCGTTGCTAGCTTGCTAGCTTTGCGTTGCTAGCTTTCTAGCATTGCGTTGCTAGCTTTCTAGCACTGCGTTGCTAGCTTCCTTGCATTTCTTTGCTAGCTTGCTAGCCTGCTAGATAGGCGTTGCTATGTTGCTAACTTTGCGTTGCTAGCTTGCCAGCTTTGTGTTGCTAACTTGAGAGTTTTGCGTTGCTAGCTAGCCAGCTTTAAGTTTCTAGCTTGCCAGCTTTGCGTTGCAAATTTGGCAGCTTTGTGTTGCTAGCTTGCTAGCTTCCCGTTTCTAGTTTGCTAACTTGCTTGATATGCGTTGCTAACTTCCTAGAATTTCAATGCTAGCTTGCAAGCTTTGCGTTGCTCGATTGCCAGATTTGCGTTGATAGCTTACAACTTTGCGTTGCTAGCTGGAAATCTTTGCGTTGCTAGCTTGAAAGCTTTGCGTTGCTAGCTTGCTAGCTTTGCTTATCTAGCTTGGTAAATTGCTAGATTTGCGTTCATAGCTTGCTATCTTTGCGTTGCTATGTTGCTAGATATGCGTTGCTAGCTTGCCAGCTTTGCGTTGGAAGCTTTAAAGCTTTGCGTTGCTAGCTTTGAAGCTTTGCTTTGCTATCTTGCTAGATTGCTAGATATGCGTTGGTAGCTTTCTAGCTTTACTTTGCTAACTTGCTAGCTCGCTAAATTTACTTTCTTTACTTCCTATCTTTGCGTTGTTAGCTTGCAAGCTTTGATTTGCTAGCTTGCTAGTTTTGCGTTGCTAGCTTGCTAGCTTGGTTGATTTGCGTTGCTAGCTTGCTAGCTTGGTAGATTTGTGTTGCTAGCTTGCTTTCTTTGCGTTGGTAGCTTGTTAGATTTGCGTTTCTAGCTTGCTAGCTTCCAGTTGCTAGGTTGCTAGCTTAGCTTTTCTAGCTTGAAATCTTGGCTTTGCTATGTTGCTAGAATTGCGTTGCTTGTTTGCTTGTTTCCTTTGAGATTCTTGCTTGCTCTCTTTGCGTTGTTAGCTTGCTAGTTTTGCGTTGGTACCTTGCCAGCTTTGCGTTGCTAGCTTGCCAGCTTTGCGTTGCTAGTATGCCAGTTTGCGTTTTAAGCTTGCCAACTTTGCGTTGTTAGCTTGCTAGATTTGCGTATATAGCTTGGTAGCTATGCGATGCTACCTTGCTAGCTTTCCGTTGCTCACTTGCTGGCTTTGAGTTTCTAGCTTGCTAGCTTTGCGTAGTTTACTTGTAGCTTTGCCTTTCTTGCTTGTTAGATTTCGTTGCTAGCTTCCTAGCATTGCGTTGCTAAATTGCTAGCTTTTATTTGCTAGCTACAAAGCTTTGCGTTGCTAACTTGCTAGCTTGGCTTCGGTAGCTTGCTAGCTTTGCGATGCTAGATTGCTAGATTTGCGTTGCTAGCTTGATAGCTTTGCGTTTCTTTCTTGCTGGCTTTCCGTTGCTAAGTTGCTATCTTTGCGTTTCTAATTTCCTAATTTTGTGTTGCTAGCTTGGTAGCTTTGCGTTTCTAGCTTGCTAGATTTGCGTTGCTAGCTTGCTATTTTGCATTGTTAGCTTGGTAGTTTTGCGTTGCTAGCTTGCAAGCTTTGCGATCTGGCTTGTTAGCTCTGTGTTGCTAGCTTGCTATCTTTGCGTTGCTACCTTGCTAGCTTTGCGTTGCTAACATGCTAGCTTTGCGTTGCAAGCTTGATATCTTTGCTTTGCTAGCTTGCTATCTTTGCGTTGCTAGCTTGCTAGATATGCGTTGCTAGCTTGCCAGGTTTGCGTTGTTAGCTTGTCAGCTTTGCTTTGCTAGCTTGCTAGCTATGCGTAGCTAGCTTGCTAAATTGATATATATGCGTTGGTAGCTTGCTAGCTTTGCGTTGCTACCTTTCTATTTTGCTAGATTTACTTTGCTAACTTACTATCTTTGCGTTGCTAGCTTGCTAGCTTTTATTTGCTACATTGCTAGCTTTGCATTGCTATCTTGCTATCTTGGTAGATTTGCGTTGCAATCGTTATAGCTTTGCGTTGGTAGCTTGCACCTTTTAGTTGCTAGCTTGCAAGTTTTGCGTTGGTAGCTTGCTAGCTTTGCGTTTCTAGCTTGCTATCTTTGCGTTTCTAGCTTGCTAGCTTCCACTTGCTAGGTTGCTAGCTTTGCCTTGCTAACTTGATAGCTTTGCTTTGCTATCTTGCTAGATTTTCTTGGCTTGCTTGCTTTCTTTGCGATTCTTGCTTGCTAGCTTTGCGTTGCTAGCTTGCTAGCTTTGCGTTGCTCGCTTTCTAGGTCTGTGTTGCTAGCTTGCTAGATTGCTAGGTTTGCGCTGCTAGCTAGATAGCTTTGCGTTGCTATCTTACTAGATTTGCGTTGCTAATTTGCTAGCTTTGGGTTGCTAGCTTGCTAGATCTGCGTTGCTAACTACCGAGTTTGCGTTGCTAGCTTGTTAGCTTTGCGTTTCTAGATCGCCATCTTGCTATATTTGAGTTGCTAGTTTGCTAGCTTTACGTTTCTAGCTTGCTAGCGCTTTGTTGCTAGATTGCTAACTTTGCGTTGCAATCTTGCTAGCTTTGATTTGCTAGCTTGTAAGCTTGATAAATTTGTGTTGCTAGTTTGCTATCTTAGCGTTTTTATCTTGCTAGCTTTGCGTTTCTAGCTTGCTAAATTTGCGTTTCTATCTTGCTATCTTTGAGTTGCTAGCTTGCTAGCTTGCTAGATATGCATAGTTATGTTGCTAGCTTTGTGTTGCTAGCTTGCCACATTTGCGGTGCTAGCTAGCCAGGTTTGCGTTTCTAGCTTGCCAGCTTTGCTTTGTTAACATTCCAGCATTGCTTTGCTAGCTTGCCAGCTTTGCGTTCCTAGTTTGCCAGCTTTTCGTTGCTAGCTTGCTAGCTTTCCGATTCTAGCTTGCTAGCTTGTTAGATATGCGTTGCTAGCTTGCTAACTTTGCGTTGCTAGCTTGCCAGCTTTGGGTTGCTAGCTTGCAAGCTTTGCGTTGATAGCTTGATAATTTGCGTTCCTACCTGACCAGCTTTGCTTTGCTAGCTTGCTAGATTTGCGAGGTTAGCTTGCTAGCATTGCGTTGCTTCCTTGCTTGCTTTCCGTTGATAGCTTGCTATCTTTGAGTTGCTAGATTACTAGCTTTGCGTTGCATGCTTGCTTGTTTGCTTTGCGTTTCTTGCTTCCTATCTTTGCTTTGCTAACTTGCTTGTTTGGCGTTGCTAGCTTGCTAGGTTTGCGTTGCTAGCCTTCTAGCTTTTCGTTGCAAGCTTGCTAGCTTTGCGTGGTTAGATTACTAGCCTTGCGTGGCTGGCTTGATATCTTTGCGTTGCTAGCTTGCTAGGTTTGCGTTTCTAGCTTGCTAGATTTGCGTTGCTAGCTTGGTAGCTTTGCGTTGCTAGTTTGCTAGCTTGGCTATCTAGCTTGATAGCTTTGCGTTGCTAGCTTCCTATGTTTGCGTTGCTAGCTTGCTAGATATGCGTTGCTAGCTTGCCAAATTTGCGTTGCTAGCTTGTCAGATTTTTCTTTTATAACTTGCAAGCTTTGCGTTGCTAGATTGCTAACTTTGCGTTGCTAGTTTTCTAGATAGCTAGATATTGGTTGCTAGCCTCTTAGCTTTGCGTTTCTAGCTTGCTATCTTTCCGTTGCTAGCTTGTTAGCTTTCCGTTGCTAGTTTGCCAACTTTTCGTTGCTAGCTTGAAAGCATGCCAGATTTGCGTTGATAACTTAATAGCTCTGCGTTGCTAGCCTTCTAACTTTCTGTTTCTAGCTTGCTAGCTTGCCTGATATTCGTTGCTAGCTTGCTAGCTTTGCGTTGCTAATTTGCCAGCTTTGCGTTGCTAGCTTGCCAGGTTTGTGTTGCTAGGTTGCCAATTTTGCGTTTCTAGCTTGCCAGTTTTGCGTTGCTAGCTTGCCAACTTTGCGTTGCTAGCTTTCCGTTTCTAGTTTGCTAGCTTGCTAGATATGCGTTGCTAGCTTGCTAGCTTTGCGTTGCTTACTTCTTAGCTTTGCGATGATAGCTTGCAGCTTTGCGTTTCTAGCTTGCTACATTTGTGTTGCTAGCTTGCTAGTTTCCAGTTGTCAGGTTGCTAGCTTTGCCTTGCTTGCTTGATATCTTTGTTTTGCTATTTCGCTAGATTTGCGTTGCTTGCTTCCTTTGCAATCCTTTCTTGGTATCTTTGCGTTCCTAGCTTATTAGCTTTGCGTTGCTAGCTTGCTAGCTTTGCGTTACTAGATTGGTAGCTTTGCTTCGCTAGCATGGTAGCTTTTTGCTGCTAGCTTGCTAGCTTTGCCGTCCTAGCTTGCTAGATTACCGTTGCTAACCTGCTAGCATTGCGTTGCTCGCTTTCTACCTCTGTGTTGCTAGATTGCTAGTTTTCTAGCTTTGCGTTGCTAGCTTGCTAGATTTGCGTTGCTATAATGCTAGATTTGCTTTGCTAGCTTGCTTGCTTTGCTTTGGTTTGCTAGCTTGTCAGCTCTGCTTTGCTAGCTTGCCAGGTTTGCGTTCCTGGCTTGCCAGATTTGCGTTGTTAGCCTGCTGGATTTCCGTGGCTAGCTTGCTAGGTTTGAGTTACTACCTTGCTAGCTTTACGTTGCTAGCTTGTTAGATTTGCGTTGCTTGCTTGCTTTGCTTTTCTTTCTTTTTAGCTTTCGTTTCTAGCTTGCTAGCTTTGAATTGCAAGCTTGGTAGATTTGTGGTGCTAGCATGTTAGCTTGGTTGATTTGCGTTTATAGGTTGCTAGCTTTTCGTTTCTAGCTTGCTATCTATGTATTGCTAGATTGCAAGCTTTGCGTTGCAAGCTTGCTAGCTTTGCGTTGCTAGCTTGATAGCTTCATAAATTTGCGTTGCTAGCTTGCTAGCTTTGCGTTCCCTCCTTGCTAGCATTGTGTTGCTAGCTTGCAAGCTTTCCATTGCTAGCTTACAATCTTGCTAGATATGCGTTGCTATGTTGCTAGGTTTGCGTAGCTAGCATGCCAGGTTTGCGTTGCTAGCTTGCCAGTTTAGCGTTGCTAGCTAGCATGGTTTGCGATTCTATCTTGCCAGGTTTGCGTTGCTATCTTGCCAGCATTGCGTTGCTAGCTTGCCAGCTATGCGTTGCTAGTTTGCCAGCATTGCGTTAGTAGCTTACCAGCTTTGGTTTGCTAGCTGACCCGTTTGCGTTGCTAGCTTTCTAGATTTGCGTGGCAAGTTTGCTAGCTTTGCGTTGCTACCTTGATAGCTTTCCGTTGCTAGCTTGCTAATTTTGAGTTGCTAGCTTGCTAGCTTTGCGTTGCATTCTTGCTTGCTTCCTGTGTGTTTCTTGCTTCCTAGCTTTGCGTAGCTTCCTTGTTAGCTTGGCTTTGCTAGCTTGCAATCTTTGCGTTGCTAGCTTTCTAACTTTGCGTTGCTAGCTTGTTAGATTGCTAGATTTGCGATGCTAGCTTGCAAGCTTTCGTTGCTATTTTGCTGGTTTGAGTTGCTAGGTTGCTAGCTTTTCGTTGCAAGCTTGCTAGCTTTGCGTTGCTATATTATTAGCATTTCGTTGCTAGGTTGGTAACTTTGCGTTGCTAGCTTGCTACCTTTGCGTTGCTTGCTTGCTAGTATTGCGTTGCTAGAATGGTAGCTTTGCGTTGCAAGATTGCTAGGTTTGCGTTGCTAGCTTGCTAGCTTTGCGTTGCTTGCTTGCTTGCTTTGCATCTCTTTCTTGCTAGCTTTGCTTTGCTAGCTTGATAGTTTTGCGTTGCTATCTTGCAGGTTTGGCGTTGCTAGCTTGCTAGCTTTTGCGTTGCTAACATGATAGCTTTGCGTTGCTAGCTTGGTAGCTTTGGGTTGCTAACTTGCTATCTTTACGATTGTAACTTGCTTGCTTTGCGTATCTAACTTGCTACATATGCGTTTCTAGCTTGCTATCTTTGCGTTGCTAGCTTGCCAGGTTTGAGTTTCTAGCTTGCCAGCTTGGCGGTGCTATCTGGCTAGATTTGAGTTACTAGCTTGCTAAATTGCTAGATATGTTTTGGTAACTTTGCTAGTTTTGCTTTGCTAGCTTGCTAGATTGCTACATATGCGTTGGTAGCTTGGTAGTTTTGCGTTGTTAGCATGCTAGCTTTGCGTTTCTAGCTTTCTAGCATGCTAGATTTACGTTGCTAATTTGCTAGATTTGCGATGCTAGCTTGCTAGCTTTGGTTTCTAGCCGGCTAGTTTTGATTTGCTAGCTTGCTAATATTGTGTTGCTAGTTTGATATATTGGGGTTGCTAGCTTGATAGATTGCCGTTGCTAGCTTGATAGTTTTGCGTTGCTATCTTGCTAGCTTTGCGTTGCTCGCTTGCTAGCTCTGCGTTGCTAACTTGCTAGCATTGCGTTGCTAGCTTCCTAGCTTTCCGTTGCTAGCTTGCTAGCTTGCTAGATATGCTTTGTTATGTGCTAGCTTTGCGTTGTTAGATTGACGGCCTTGTGTTGCTACCTTGCCTGATTTGCGTTGCTAGCTAGCCAGCTTTGCGTTTCTAGCTTGCCAGCTTTGCTTTGTTAGCATCCCAGCATTGCGATGCTACCTTGCCAGCTTTGCGTTCCTATTTTGCCAGCTTTTCGTTGCTATCTTGCTAGCTTTCCGCTTCTAGCTTGCTAGCTTGTTAGATATGCGTTTCTAGCATGCTAACTTTGAGTTGCTAGCTTGCCAGCTTTGCGTTGCTAGCTCGCCAGCTAGGCGTTGTTAGCTTGCCAATTTGCGTTCCTAACTTGCCAGCTTTGCGTTGCTAGCTTGCTAGATTTGTGTGGTTAGCTTGCTAGCATTGCGTTGCTTCCTTGCTAGCTTTCCGTTGATAGCTTGCTACCTTTGATTTGCTAGCCTACTGGCTTTGCTTTGCATGCTTCCTTGTTTGCTTTGCGTTTCTTGCTTCCTCTCTTTGCGTTGCTACCTTGCTAGCTTTTCGATTCAAGCTTGCTAGCTTTGCGTGGCTAGATTACTAGCCTTGCGTGGCTACCTTGATAACTTTGCGTTTCTAAATTGCTAGATATTTGTTGCTAGCTTGTTAGCTTTGCGTTGCTATCTTGCTAGCTTTGCGTTTCTAGCTTGCTAGCTATGCGTTGCTAGCTTGTTAACTTTCCGTTGCTAGTTTGCTAGCTTTTCGTTGCTAGCTTGAAAGCACGCTAAATTTGCGTTGCTACCTTGATAGCTCTGCGTTGCTAGTTTGCTAACTTTCCGTTGCTAGCTTTCTAGCTTGCTAGATATGCGTTGCTAGCTTGCTAGCTTTGCGTTGCTAGCTTGACAGCTTTGAGTTGCTAGCTTGCCAGGTTTGCGTTCCTAGCTTGCCAGCTTTGCGTTTCAAGCTTGCCAGCTTTGCGTTGCTAGCTTTCCAACTTTGCGTTGCTAGCTTTCCATTTCTAGTTTGCTAGCTTGCTTGATATGCGTTGCTATCTTGCTAGCATGCTTGATGTGCGTTGCTAGCTTGCTAGCTTTGCGTTGCTAGCTTGCCAGCTTTGGGTTGCTAGCTTGCAAGTTTTGCGTTGCTAGCTTGCCATCTTTGGGTTGCTAGCTTGCAATCTTTCCGTTTCTAGCTTGCTAGTTTGCTAGCCTTCCGTTGCTAGCTTGTTAGCATACTAAATTTGCGTTGCTACCATGCTAGCTTCGCGTTTCTAGCTTGCTAGCTTCCAATTGCTTGCTTGCTAGCTTTGCTTTGCTATCTTGATGTCTTTCCTTTGCTATCATGCTAGAAAGGCTCTGCTTGCTTGCTCGCTTGCTTTGCGTTTCTTGCTTGCTAGATTTGCGTTGCTAGCCTTTTGATTTTCCTTGCTAGCTTACTGGATTTGCGTTTCTAGCTAGCCAGCTTTGCGTTGTTTATCTTTCTAGCTTTGCGTTGCTAGCTTGCTAGCTTTGCGTTGGTAGCTTGCTAGCTTTGCGTTGGTAGCTTGCTAGTTTTGCGTTCCTAGCCAGGTAGCTGAGCGATGCCAACTTGCAAGCATTGCGATCTAACTTGCTAGATTTGCGTTGCTAGATTGCTAACTTTGCGTTGATAGCTTGCTAACTTTTCTGTGCTATCTTGCTAGATTGGCGTTTCTTGCTTGCTAGATTTGCGTTGCTAGCCTTTTGATTTTCCTTGCTAGCTTACTGGATTTGCGTTTCTAGCTAGCCAGCTTTGCGTTGTTTATCTTTCTAGCTTTGCGTTGCTCGCTTGCTAGCTTTGCGTTCCTAGCCAGGTAGCTGAGCGATGCCAACTTGCAAGCATTGCGATCTAACTTGCTAGATTTGCGTTGCTAGATTGCTAACTTTGCGTTGATAGCTTGCTAACTTTTCTGTGCTATCTTGCTAGATTGGCGTTTCTTGCTTGCTAGATTTGTGTTGTTAGCTTGCTAGGTTTGCGTTGCTGGCTTGCTAGCTTTGTGTTGCTAGCTTGCTAGCTTTGTGTTACCATCTTGCTAGCTTTGCGTTGCTAGCTTGCTAACTTTGTGTTTCTAGCTTGCTAGCTTTGCTTTGCTAGCTAGCTAGATGGCCGTTGCTAGCTTGCTATCTTTGCGTTGGTATCTTGCTAGCTTTGCGTTGCTTGCTTGTTAGCTCTGCGTTTCTAGCTTGCTAGATTGCTAGAATTGCGTTGTTTACTTGATAGCTTCGGTTGCTAGCTTGCTAGCTTTGCGTTGCTAACTTGCTATTTTTGCGTATCTAGATTGCCAGCTTTGCGTTGCTAGATGCTAGATTGCTAGATATGCGTTGGTAGCTTGCCAGCTTTGCGTAGCTAGCTTGCTAGTTTTCAGTTACTAGCTTGCTAGCTTTACGTAGCTTGCTTGCTTGCTTTGCGTTTCTTGCTTTCTAGTTTTTTTGGTAGCTTCCTTCATTTCCGTTGCTAAGTTGCTAGCTTTGCGTTGCTAGCTTCGTAGCTTTGCGTTGCTACCTTGCTAGCGTGGCTCTGGTAGCTTGATAACTTTGCGTGGCTAGCTTGCAATCTTTGCGTTGCTGAGCTTGTTAGAATGCTAGATTTGCGTTGCTAGCTATATAGTTTTGCGTTGTTAGCTTGCTGTCTTATCGTTGCTAGCTTGCTAGCTTTGCGTTGCAAACTTGGTAGCTTTGCGTTGCAAGCTTGGTAACTTTGAGTTGCTAGCTTGCTAGATTTGCTTTGCTAGCTTGGTAGATTTGTGTTGCTAGCTTTCAAGCATTGCGATCAATCTTGCTAGCTTTGCGTTGCTAGCTTGCTTGTTTTGCGATGTTAGCTTGCTATCTTTGCGTTGCTAGCTTGCTAGATATGCGTTGCTAGCTTGCCAGCTTTGCGTTGCTAGCTTTGCTAGATATGCGTTGGTAGCTTGCCAGCTTTGCGTAGCTAGCTTGCTAGCTTTGCGTTTCTAGTTTGCTATCTTTGCGTTGCTAGGTTGCTCTCATTGCGTTGCTAGCTTGCTAGATTTTCGTTGTTAGCTTTAAAGCTTTGCGTTATTAGCTTGGCAGCTTTGGGTTGCTAGCTTGCAAATTTTGCTTTGCTAGCTTGCTAGATTGCTCGATATTCGTTGGTAGCTTGCTAGCTGTGCGTTGCTAGCTTACTAGCATTGCGTTGCTGGCTTGCTAGCTTTGCGTTGCTATCTTGCTTCTTTGCGTTCCTAGCTTGCTAGGTTTGCTTTGCTAAATTGGTAGCTTTGCGTTGCTAGCTTGCTAGCTGTGCGATCTAGCTTGCTAGATTTTCGTTGCTAGCTTGTTCTCTTTGCGTTGCTGTCTTGCTACCATTACGAGGCTAGCTTGCTAGATTTGCATTTCTAGTTTGCTAAATTGCGTTGCTAGCATGCAAGTTTTACGTTGCAAGCTTGCTAGCTTTTCGTTGCAAGCTTGGTAGATTTGCGTTGCTATCTTGCTAGCTTTGCTTTGCTAACTTGCTAGCTTTGCTTTTCTAGCCTTTTAGCTTTGCGTTGCTATCTTGTTAGCTTTGCGATCTAGCTTGCTAATTTTGCGATGCTAGCATTCTCTCTTTGCGTTGCTAGCTTTCTAGCTTTGCGTTGCTAGCTTCCTAGATATGCATTGCTAGCTACCCAGCTTTGCTTTGCTAGCTTGCCAGCTTTGCTTTGCTAGCTTGCTAGATTGCTCGATATTCGTTGGTAGCTTGCTAGCTGTGCGTTGCTAGCTTACTAGCATTGCGTTGCTAGCTTGCTAGTTTAGAGATGCTAGCTTGCCAACTTGGCGTTGCTAGCTTGCTAGCTTGGCGTTGCTAGGTTCATAAATTGCTAGATTTGCGTGTCTATCTTGCTAGCTTTCTTTGTTATCTTGCTGGCTTTGCGTATCTAGCTTGCCAGCTTTTTGTTGCTAGCTAGCTAGCTTTTCGTGGCTAGCTTATTATCTTTGCGTTGATAGTTTTCTAGCTATGCGTTCCTAGGTTGTTAACTTTGCATTGTTAACTTGCCATCTTTGCGATTCTAGCTTGCCAGCTTTGCTTTACTTGCTTGATAACTTTGCGTATCTAGCTTGCTAGCTCTTCTATGCTAGCTTGCTAAATTTTCGTTGCTAGTTTGCTATCTTTGCGTTGCTAGCTTGCTAGATGTGCGTTGCTAGCTTGCCAGCTTTGCGTTTCTAGCTTTCCAGCTTTGCGTTGCTAGCTTGCTATCTTTGCGTCGCTAGCTTGCTAGCTTTGCGTTGCTAGCCTGCCAGCTTTGGTTTCTAGCTTGCTAGATTTGCGTGGCTTGCTTGTTAGCTTTGCGTAGCTACTTTGCTAGCTTTACGTTGCTAGCTTGCTAGTTTTGAGTTGCTAGCTTTCCAGCTTTGCGTTGCTATCTAGACAGATTTGCATTTCTAGCTTGCCAGATTTGCGTTGCTAGCTTTCTAGGTTTGCGTTGCTAGCTTCGTGGTTTGCGTAGCTAGCTTGCAGCTTTGCGTTGCTCGCTTGCCAGGTTTACGTTGCTAGCTTGCCAGTTTGCTTTCTCATCTTGCTATTTGTGTTGCTATTTTGCCAGTTTTGCGTGGCTAAGTTGCTAGATTTGCGTTGATACCTTGTTAGCTTTCCGTTGCTAGCGTGCTAGCTTTGAGTTTCTAGCTTGCTAGCTTTGCGTAGCATGCTTGCTTTCTTTGCGTTTCTTGTTTGCTAGATTTCCTTGGTAGCTTCCTAGCTTTCCGTTTCTAAATTGCTAGCTTTGCGTTTCTAGCTTCGTAGCTTTGCGTTGCTACCTTGCTAGCTTGGCTTTGGTAGCTTGCTAGCTTTGCGTGGCTAGCTTGCTAGATTGGCGTTGCCGAGCTTGCTAGAATGCTACATTTGCGTTGCTAGCTTGATAGATTTGCGTTGCTATCTTGCTGGCTTTTCGTTGCTAGCTTCATAGCTTTGCGTTGCAATCTTGGTAGCTTTGCGTTGCTAGCTTTCAAGTAATGGGATCAAGCTTGCTAGCTTTGCGTTGCTAGCTTGCTAACTTTGCGTAATTTTATTGCTAGATTTCCTTTGCTAGCCTGCTAGATTTGCGTTGCTATCTTGCTAGATTTGCGTTGCTAGCTTGCTGTCTTTGCGTTGCTAGCTTGCTACTTATGTGTTGCTAGCTTGCCAGCTTTGAGTTGCAAGCTTGTCAATTTTGCGTTATTTGCTTGCTAGCTTACCGTTTTTAGCTTGCTAGCTTTGCGTTGCTATCTTGCTAGATTTGCGTTGCTAGCTTGCCAACTTTGGTTTCTAGCTTGCTAGATTTGCGTGGCTTGGTTGTTAGCTTTGCGTAGCTACTTTGCTAACTTTACTTTGCTAGGTTGCTAGTTTTGGGTTGCTAGCTTGCCAGCTTTGCGTTTCAAGCTAGACAGCTTTGCTTTTCTAGTTTTACAGTTTGCGTTGCTAGCTTGCTAGCTTTGCGATGCTAGCTTCCTGGTTTGCGTTGCTAGCCTTCCAGCTTTGCGTTGCTATCTTGCCAGGTTTGCGTTGCTAGCTTGCCAGTTTGCGTTGTCATCTTGCTGTTTTTGTGTTGCTATCTTGCTAGATTTGCGTGGCTACTTTGCTAGATTTGTGTTGCTACCTAGCTAGATTTCCGTTGCTAGGTTGCTAGCTTTCATTTGCTAGCTTGCTAGCTTTGCGTAGCATGCTTGCTTGCTTTGCGTTTCTTGCTTGCTAGATTTCCTTGGTAGCTTCCTAACTTCCCGATGCAAAATTGCTAGCTTTCCGTTGCTAGCTTCGTAGCATTCCGTTCCTAACTTGCTAGCGTGGCTCTGGTAGCTTGATAGCTTTGCGTGGCTAGCTTGCTATCTTTGGGTTACTGAGCTTGTTAGAATGCTAGATTTGCGTTGCTAGCTTGATAGTTTAGCGTTGCTAGCTTGCTGGCTTTGCGATGCTAGCTTGCTTGCTTTGTGTTGCTAGCTTGGTAGCTTTGCGTTGCAAACTTGGTAGCTTTGCATTGCTAGCTTGCTAGATTTGCGTTGCTAGCTTGGTAGTTTTGCGTTGCTAGCTTTCAAGCAATTCGATCAAGCTTGCTAGCTTTGCGTTGCTAGCTTGCTATCATTGCGTTGCTAGATTGCAAGCTTTGCGTTGCTAGCTTGTTATCTTTGCTTTGCTAGCTTGCTAGCTTTGCGTTGTTAGCTTGTTATCTTTGCGTTGTTAGCTTGCTAGATATGCGTTGCTAGCTTGCCACTTTTCGTTGCTAGCTTGCCAGCTTTGCGTTGCTAGCTTGCTAGATTGCTATATAAGCGTTGGTAGCTTGCCAGCTTTGCGTAGCTAGCTTGCTAGCTTTGCGTTGCTAGTTTGTTATTTTTACGTTGCTAGCTTGCTAGCTTTGCGTTGCTAGCTTGCTACCTTTGCGTTGCTAGCTTGCTAGATATGCGTTGCTAGCTTGCCAGCTTTGCGTTTCTAGCTTGCCAGCTTTGCGTTCCTAGCTTGCTAGATTGCTATTTATGCTTTGGTAGCTTGCCAGGTTTGCGTTGCTACCTTGCAAGTTTGCGTTGCTAACTTGCCTGCTTTGCGTTTCTAGCTTTGCTAGATTTGTTTGGCTAGCTTGTTAACTTTGCGTTGCTACCTTACTATTTCCCGTTGCTAGCTTGGTAGATTTGTGTTGCTAGCTTGCCAGCTTTGCGTTGCATTCTTGCTTGCTTGCTTTGCGTTTCTTGCTTCCTAGCTGTGCGTTGCTAAATTGCAAGCTTGGCTTTGCAAGATTGCTAGCTTTGCGTTTCTAGCTTGCTAGCTTTGCGATGCTAACTTTCAAAATTGCTAGATTTGAGTTGCTAATTAGCTAGCATTCTTTGCTATCTTGCTGGCTTTGCGTATCTAGATTGCTAGCTTTTCGTTGCTAGCTTGCTAGCTTTTCGTTGCTAGCTTGCTAGATTTTCGTTGTTAGCTTATTATTTTTGCGTTGCTAATTTGGAAGCTTTGCGTTGCTAGCTTGCTAGCTTTGCGTTCCTATCTTGCTAGTTTTGCGTTGCTAGCTTGGTAGTTTTACGTTGCTAACATGATAGTTTGCGAACTAGCTTGCTAGCTTTTCGTTGCTAGCTTGCTATGTTTGCGTTGCTATCTTGCTATGTTTGAGTTGATAGCTTGCAAGATATGTGTTGCTAGCTTGCCAATTTTGCTTTGCTAGCTTGCCAGCTTTGCGTTTCTAGCTTGCCAGCTTTGCTATACTAGCTTGATAGCTTTGCGTATCTAGCTTGCTAGCTCTTCTTTGCTAGCTTGCTAGATTTTCGTTGCTAGCTTATTAACTTTGCGTTGCTAGTTTGGTAGCTCTGCGTTGCTAGCTAGCTAGTTTTGCGATCTTAGCTTGCTAGTTTTGCGTTGCTAGCTTGTTAGCTTTGCGTTGCTAGCTTGATAGTTTCGCGATCAAACTTGCTAGTTTTTAGTAGCTAGCTTACTATCTTTACGTTGCTAGCTTGCTAGCTTTGCGTTGCTGGCTTGATAAATATGCGTTGCAAGCTTGCCAGCTTTGCGTTTCTAGCTTGCTATCTTTGCGTTGCATACTTGCTTTATTGCTAGATATGTGTTGGTAGCTTGCCAGATTTGTGTAGCTATATTGCTAATTTGCGTTGCTAGTTTAACAGCTTTGCGTTTCTTTCTTGCTAGGTATTCGTGGCTCGCTTGCTATTTTTGCGTGGCTACCTTCCTAGCTTTCCGTTGATAGCTCGCTAGTTTTGAGTTGCTAGCTTGCCAGCTTTGCGTTGGATGCTTACTTACTTGCTTTGCGTTTCTTGCTTCCTAGCTGTGCGTTGGTACCTTGCTAGCTTGAATTTTGCTAGCTTGTTAATTTGTTATATTTGCGTTGCTACATTGCTAGCTTATTTGATATCTTGCTGGCTTTGCGTATCCAGCTTGTTAGCGTTCGTTCCTAGCGTGCTAGTTTTGCGTTTCTAGCACACTAGCTTTGCGATGCTAGTTTTGTAGCTTTGCGTTGCTAGCTTGCTAGATTTGCGTTCCTATCTTGCTAGTTTTGCCTTGCTAGCTTGGGAGCTTTTCGTTGCTTGCGTGCTACTTTTGCGATCTAGCTTGCTAGCTTTCGTTGCCAGCATGCTAGCTTTGCGTTTCTATCTTACTAGCTTTGCGATGCAAGTTTTGTAGCTTTGCTTTGCTAGCTTGCTAGCTTTGCTTTTCTAGCTTCCTAGAGTGCCTTGCTAGCTTGCAGCTTTGCGTTGCTGGCTTGCCAAATTTTACGTTGCTAGCTTGCCAGTGTGAATTGTCAGCTTGCTCTTTTTTTGTTGCTATCTTGCTAGATTTGCGTGGCTAAGTTGCCAGATTTGCTTTGATACCTTGCTAGCTTTCCGTTGCTAAATTGCTAGCTTTGCGTTGCTAGATTCGTGGCTTTGCGTTGCTAACTTGCTTGCTTGGCTTCGGTAGCTTGCTAGCTTTGCGTGGCTAGCTTGCTAGCTTTGCTTTGCCGAGCTTGCTAGAATGCTAGATTTGCGTTGCTAGCTTGATAACTTTGCGTTGCTATCTTTCTGGCTTTGCGTTGCTATCTTGCTTGCTTGGCTTCGGTAGCTTGCTAGCTTTGCGTGGCTAGCTTGCTAGCTTTGCGTGGCTAGCTTGCTAGCTTTGCGTGGCTAGCTTGCTAGCTTTGCGTGGCTAGCTTGCTAGCTTTGCGTGGCTAGCTTGCTAGCTTTGCGTTGCTAGCTTGCTATCTTTGCGTTGTTAGCTTGTTCGATATGCGTTGCTAGCTTGCCAGCTTTGAGTTGCTAACTTGCCAGGTTTGCGTTGCTAGCTTGCTAGCTTTGTTTTGCTTGCCTGCCAGCTTTGTTTTCTAGCTTGCTAGATTTGCGTGGCTTGCTTGTTAGCTTTTCGTAGCTACTTTGCTAACTTTACGTGTAATCTTGCTATTTTTGTGTTGCAATCTTGCTAGATTTGCGTGGCTACGTTGTTAGATTTGCGTTGCTA
>NW_019722444.1:388809-391018 GCF_002891405.2 Cryptotermes secundus | reverse complement strand
ATTGGCCTTGTGGCTGTTGACTCGGCACATAAATAATAAATAATTAAATTGAATTGAATTATTGCGGGCACACGTATACAGTATAACATTTTGTCGTGGAATACCGTATTTACGCATGTGTAGGCCGCGTGCGTGTATAGGCCGCAGCCCAATTTTCAGACAGAAATTACAGAAAAAATAATTTTCTTGGAATATTATTTCAGGAGTAGAACACCCTGTATTACTAATTATGAATATATTTTTTTTAAATGAAGTGTGATTTCGAATATTTCGAATATAAGCCGCACCCCAGTTTTCCTCTTGAATTTTTTGCAAAAAATGTGCGGCCTATACATGCGTAAATACGGTATATTTTTGTCTTCCCAAGCGTGTGGCCATCAACGGCAGGAGTACACACGGTACTTCTGCAGGTACATTGAAGAGAATTTTACCGGCAGCTTCTTGAACTTCTAAGGGCTCCTTTCCTTTCCTTTCCTTTCCTTTCCATCTAATACACTTATTACTATAAGGATAATTATTCTTTTGAGATTATTATTATTTTATTATTGTTGCTATCATTATAATTTGTTTACAAAGGCAAAAATAATACCGTCTAATGTGACTATTTAAGTTTTTTCACTTGAGGATTTATCTCCCGTACATGTTTCGATCCTTACGGATCATCCTCAGAGGGTATCAATACTTTCGGAAACTACTATTACAATAGATGTTAATTGTATGGATACACATATGATGTCTAAAATGCACAATATACGCATGTTCAACCTTCCACATTCACATTCGTATAGGTGGCTGGTCCTGTGCCGCCTGTTTATCTTGCGAAAGGAGATCCTTAGTATTTCCGTGTTTATTCGTTTGTTTACTTTTCTGCGTTATTGTGTTTTCCCCAGTGCTTGACTTTATATTGTGATTCTGTATTTCAGCATCCCGTTGCAATTGTTCACATTAGCGTCCATTTGTCTATAATCCGTCTAAATTGCAACACTTTTTATTTTACACTTCAGTACACTCTTCAACTCTACATGTTTCGGCCTCAAATGGCCATCTTCAGGTGTTTTTTTACAGATATTCAATTAAGATTGTGTCAAAACTGCTACACTGTTTCACTGTTCCAATTCATTTAAAAAAACACGCTGCAGTCTTCTTTTTAATTAAAATGAGATAAAATTCTTTTACAATTTGTTACTTATTGTTTTACTTCACTCAGGGTGTCGTCATTTCCGTAAAATATATTAAGATGTTTTCCTTGGCAGCTTGTTCCTCACATTAGTTATTTGCTCCTGGTTTGTGTTTCCTCCTCAACGTGTGGTGTTGTCTTTACTAGTGAGTGAAACAGTGTAGCAGTTTTGACACAATCTTAATTGAATTCATCATTCATCAGTAATCTGTCAGACGACAGGTCCACAGTCTCTTCCAAAACAGTTTCTCCACTTAATGCGATCTTCTGTTTTTGGAAAGAGGCTATCCAGGAAAAGTGATAATGTGGTAGTTTTTCCATTTGCTTTCCACATCGCAGTACAACAGCCGTTCAAACCACTCTGGTCACGCCTGTTGCTATACGAACTTGAACCATCTCGAGCATCATTTTCTCTGTGCTTCAAGTCGCTGCTGATGACGCTGCTTCCGACATCAGTTTTCGGTGTCTCTCTTCGTCTGATGCCTACCCTTTGACCTGTCCAGCAAGGGAGGCCCTGCCAGTAGCTACGCTACCGCTGGTATAGCTCTCAGGGTCCTTGGCATACTCAAACCCCCTCACCACGATAAGGTGGAGACACCAACGAGGGGGCTTAATTGAATATCTGTAAAAAAAAACACCTGAAGATGGCCGTTTGAGGCCGAAACATGTAGTGTTGCGTGTATTGAAGTGTAAAATAAAAAGTGTTGCAATTTAGACGGATTATAGACAAATGGACTTTATATTGTGTTTGTCCATAATGTAATTACTTGTATCTACACTGTGCTCTGTCTGTAATTGGCCTTGCGGCTGTTGACTCGGCACATAAATAATAAAGAATTGAATGGACTTGAATTATTACCTTGTTATTTTTGTTTACTTTGGTTTGAAATTATGCCCTTCTGTTCTGGAAATTGTTGGTCTTCGAGTCCCTGCTCGGTATAACAGAGACTTTGCATTGTTCAATGTTTGCTCCTCGTGTAAAAATTGTCCCTCTGCCAGATGCGCAGCAGCTGCTGATGTTGTCTGCAGGGA
>NW_019722444.1:384659-387729 GCF_002891405.2 Cryptotermes secundus | reverse complement strand
GTTATTATTATCATTTATTTGCTTGTTTGTTTACTTTTATTCATTATTGTGTTTACCCAAGAAATTGCCTGTAATTTATTTTTGACTTATAATGTGTTTGACTAATGTTTGTATAATGTTACACGTAATTACTTTCATCTACACTGTGCTAAGTCTGTAATTGGCCTTGCGGCTGTTGACTTAGCACATAAATAATAAAGAATTGAATTGGATTATTATTATTATTATTATTATTATTTACAGAAACTAAGGACCTAGGAGGGGAAGAGATCAAACGAGTGTATTGTCCCTTCAACGGACGCTTCAACTTCATCTACAACGTAAACGACGGATCAGAGAGCACAACGGAGTGTCCGGACCCAGTGTCTGAGTTGGACAGCTGTCCGTCCGGCTCGGCCCTCAACTTGCGCTTCCGACGCTGTTCTTTCGCGAATAACGGTAGGTATCTGGCCCCTGGGAGTATCTCACACACACGTCCTGCAGTCTTATGTCAGTCGAGTAGGCAAATAGCTGTTTATTTTGGTTCAAAATGATCAGGTTCAAAAGCATGGACAGTTCTAAACCTGTGCCACATTACTCACTACAAATCTAATGCACAGCGTAACTGACTAATTAACTCCATAGATGTTATATTGCAGCTTCGTGTTCCACTGCTTAATAAGTTAAATTTGTAAGGGCAATCTTGAAGGTGCAATTTCTCCGTGCTCGTAGTTTGTTGGTGTGTTGCGTTGACACTTTTCGTAAATGTTACTTCTGCAACAAGTTTCGACATTATGAGACCATCTGTGTAGTTTCTGCACTGTATTGCCTTTTCCAGTTCATTGTTCTGAAGCTGGGTTAAAATTAGTTTCAATTGATTGATTTAGTTTTGATGAAATAATACTGACCTTATAAAGCTGAAGCATGTTATAAGGGGAACATTTACAAAAACAAATGACAGAACACGAAAAGAAGTTGCACCTGCAATACTGATCCCACAAATCAAAACTCAGCGGGGCAGAGTCCTACTTGAAAGGCCCATAGTCGTTTAGGTGGTTAGAGAATGCCTCGCCTTTCAGACGGCCATTAGTTCAGTCTGTGCACAATGACACCAATTCCTTCATATAAAAAAGTAAAACTAAAGCTATCCCTGTAACAGGCCGTGGAGGCCCATAGGGTTGTGAGACGTTGAGGGTCCCACATTATCTAGACAATCGGCTCAAAGATGGCGGTAAGGTTGTCAGTCTTAGGCGCCGGCCGCGCTTTACTCCCCAGGAAAATTATTAAATTAATTCCTGGTACTCATTTCTGTTAGAGGCTGAGTAAACCCCAGGGCCTAGTGCGACTGGAAGCATTGGGTCAATTGAAAAAAGTTCAGCGACCTCATCGGGACTTGAACCCGCGACCATCCGGCTTGTAACATAGCCCCTCAACCAACTACGCTACCTCGTGCCCAATTTCAATATCCTTCTGCCTACGACTAGGCCTTCCCAGTGATGTTTTCCAAATGCATGTATCATCCTTATCATGCGTGGTACATGTTCTGCCCATATCATCTTCCTCGATATGATCACCCTATTAATATTCTGACAGCAGTAAATGACATAATTACAGAATGGTTGAGTTTGGGGGTGGGGGGTAAGGTGCGCTGAGTAAAGCACAGGTCTTTTTGCGAAATATATTTGTTCTTTTATCAAAGCAAAATGTAAGGAACAGACTTATAGTTCTGTATATCTGAACTGTTAACTGAACCCTCCAGAAAGAAATGAGGTTGAGGAGATATCTTAAAATACTGAACGATTTGTTCGGTTGTAACAGACGCCAAAGTCCTTCTCTGTGTAGTCACTGTGCACATGGTGGTAAAGTTGTGACTTATTAAACAACGGAAGTGTACACGCTGTCATTAAACACGTGTAATGGACTAGCAGTCCCTCAGAACAACCAGAAGCAGATCGCGGAATGCGAGCTTCAGAACAAATGGAACATAACTGAATAAAATAGGACAACGGTGGAATACAAAACACCATAACTACGCCAAGAAAACAGCATGAACACGCTTGCAGACGTGGCACAAAAACGACAACACCTACAAACTTAAATATATTGCAAGGAACAATTTAAGTAACTTAGGGACAGATATACAAATATACTGTATATAGATCTTAGAATCAAGACAGAAGCATTCCTACTTGCTGTAACACTAAACACAATGATAAGAAGTTCAACAAGACATAGGCTATATAACATTATATGTGCCGTAAACATAATTTTATTTAACTGATTTAGGGAACAAACCCTCAAATGTAATATAAGTTACAATTAATATGTTGTTGTCATCATCCATCATCTTGTCTATTCTTAAAAAAAACCGTCCTGTTTCTTTCCAAAAACACAACATTTCGGGGACTGTATTCTGTCCCCGTCTTCAGGTAAAACCTACACAGTTGGGTCCAATAGACAGAGCTAGCCCCTAGTTAGTTATTAGTTAGTTATTTAGAGAAGGTGGGTTTCCCCATGCACCGCGACCAGTTTGATCTATTGTGCTTCCCTCTTATGATATTCTACCAGTCTCTATACCCTACCGATACTGGTGCTTACCATCAGTCCCGACCAAGCCAGCGAGTTCGGCCACTACTGGCTTGGCGGTATCTATAATGCTTCCCCCATCTATCAGAGGCGTTAGAGACTACTGTTGGGCGGGAAATGTCCTTGAATTTGGCTCAGTGACCTCCTGAGGAGATATGAGGTTCTTTTACGTGCCGTAAAGCTACGACACGGGACCCACGTCTTAAAGTCCCTCCCGGCGGACTTGTTCCCTGGATTTTTCCGCCCTTAAAAATTACACGACCTCCGCCGGGTTTGAACCCGCGTACTACGAGTCATGAGGTGGGAACGTTCCCTCTAGACTACGGAGGCCGCTGAGCTAGCCCCAATCTCCGGTCCGGAGTAGGTTTTACCTGAAGACGGGGACAGAATCCAGTCCCCGAAACGTTTTTTTGAAAGAAACCGGACGGTTTCTTAAGAACAGACAAGATGATGGATAATGTCCAACAACATATGTCATTTACTTTTTCATTTGAGGAGTATGCAC
>NW_019722444.1:324598-384189 GCF_002891405.2 Cryptotermes secundus | reverse complement strand
GTTACCTTCTACTCTGAGTTTAAAACGGTCATAACTCCGTAACCGTCCAAAATCGGACACATGTTTATATGAACTTTTTTGATCACAGACACCTAGGAAATCACCTCCTGCAGTTATGCCCTAAAGTCGTGAAACATCCTGTATATACACGTATATACGTGTATATATATACAGTGATGGTAAAGAAGTCTGTAAGACGCAGTAGTCATAGTACTGTTTATGTAAAACGTCCTTGTGAGTATGTCGTATCCTGGGTAGGCATCCACACTGAAGAAAATCCCTGTGTATTCAACGAAAACTCTGATATACCAATTTTCATTATGACTGAATGTTGAAAATAGTCTGGTGNGGTGACATGCTGAATATGGCGTAACGGTCTACACCATTAATGGCGATGGAACCTCAGAAATGTGTTATAGACACACAATAGTACTTGCATTCACTTAGCAGAAGTATTTCTGTGCTGTGCCCCCCCCCCCAAGATGTGACTAGTTTGCCAAACAGAAGGAGGGATGCTAAAGTTCAGACTGCCGCACCCTGGGCAGCTGTTCAGGTATTCCGACGGCTTGTAACACTTTTAATGGTGTAAGGCGACCAGTGGCATACCACATCCTGCGGCCCCGTGTTTAAGTCTCGTCGCCGAGGCGCCAAATGAATATTAATGCTCTACATTTTTGAGTCCCTTGATTATATAATGTTAATTTTGGCCTACAATGTTATATTTAAGCATCCTGTTACACTCACACAATATATATGACACAAACTCCGTCTTAAGTGCAACAATTTAATTGTAGTTCTTTCTTCTTCCCTTCCTCCACACTACATGTTTCGGCCCTAAATGGCCATCATCAGGTGTGTATTCTTACGTAGCTGCTACACTGCCCGTAGTTTAAAATTTAAAATCACTAGTCTTTCTAATTGTATGTATGTATAAAATCTTTGTTAACCTACACGCGTCAATTGTGTGGTGGAAGGGAAGAAGAAAGAACTACAATTAAATTGTTGCACTTATGACGGAGTTTGTCTCATATATATTACCGTATTTACGCATGTATAGGCCGCACATTTTTTGCCAAAAATTCAAGAGGAAAACTGGGGTGCGGCTTATATTCGAAATATTCGAAATCACACTTCATTTAAAAAAAAATATATTCATAATTAGTAATACAGGGTGTAATACTCCTGAAATAATATTCCAAGAAAATTATTTTTTCTATAATTTCTGTCTGAAAATTGTGCTGCGGCCTATACATGCGTAAATACGGTAATTTTGGCCTTCCATTTCTGTTTTCTTCTGTACGTAATTTGGTTCAGTGGAGGAATTACCATCCATGTTGTTATATCTTAATTTCTTATTGTCGATTTTACTGCAACACTACACGTATCTGAAATATTTCAGTTCATCTACTCACATTCTAGTCGAGCCCTCAGTCTTCAGTATCTCTAGCTTTTCTGTCATAATCATATTGAAATTGCCATAACTTCATGAAACCAGAATATTGTTTTTGTTCAGTCTTTATTCCTTAGTGTTCATGAAATAGTTCCACATACATCTTGAGATCTGTTTACTTTTATTTAACATCTCTTGGCAGATATTCACAGGAAAATGATTTCTGTAGCGCTCTCATTCTTAAGTTTACGCAGGTATGTGCTATCTCTGGAATATTGAGAGGGGGCCCAAAAAATGTATACACACCCTGAACTTAGAAAATATCTGCTTAAATAACTTCTTGGTGTATTTTCAGAGTTGAACCGTAGATATACCAACAAAGTATTGAAGCAGATATTTACTACACTGAAGTGTGTATAGGCCTACACTTTTTGGGCCCATGTATAAAGCAACAGTAGCTATCTACATGCAGACGGGAAGAAGTTCAGTAAAGTTGGTCTAGGGCCGCGCCATAGCTCAGGCGGTTAGTCGCCATCTTCCCACCGCGGCGGTCCGGGTTCGAGCCCGGGTCAGATCATGTGGGTTTTGTGGTGGGCAAAGTGGCGCTGGGGCAGGTTTTCTCCCAGTACTTCGGTTTCCCCTGCCAATTGTCATTCCACCGACTGCTTCACAATCATCATCCATAATATGGGGCTGGTACGTACAATAGGCCAGAAGTGGCCGACGTAGCAAGTGGACTCAGCCTCACCCCAGCCAAAGAAACCAAGAAAAAAGGAAGTTGGTCTAAGAGAGTTATATGTTTACAGACGTGACGTTCCAGTGCCTAGGGCAGTGGGCCGGCCCTGGGGATCAACACTATCTCGCAATGCGGGACACCCGGCCGGGGCTGAGCCGATTTCCACCCTACCGATGTGCGGTAAGTAAAGTGGTCCATCTTATCAACGGGAAAATGGCAGCTAGAGTAAGGGCTTTATAGGATCTCGTGTTCCAAGACATTGTTTCAGAAAGGTAGCCGATAAGACAGCAGACGTAACGAAAACTGTCATCTGTTTATGAAGAAAGCAGTCTTCTCGGATGTAGCGTTGTGTGGATATTGTGTCAACCGACGTTTTCGGAGGAACATATCGCCTCCATATTCAGGGTAGTAGAAAAAATAAGAAACCCCGCAAGACCCTGAAGGTGGAGGCGATACGTTCCTCCGAAACGTCGGTTAACACAATATGTACACAGCGCCACATCCCAGAAGGCTGCCGTCTTCAAAGTCACCGCCGTGAAAACCTAAAATCTTACATGTCATCCGTTTATTTGGAGTAGTGGCAGAAGTTTCCGCACTTCCCACAGCGCTTACATGCTTCAAAATGCCGTGAGTTCCGAGTTAGCGTTTTTGTGAAGCCAACTTATGCGTTATGGGTCGGCCCGACTTGACAGAAAAGCGTCAGACTCTTTTTACCTGATGCGCGCTGCTGCATGAAACTACATGTAATGTTCTCGTATGGTTGGAATTGTTGCCTGCCTAGCTCCAGTTGTTGTCAGCTGTCGTCACCAGTTCGAAACTCATTCCTGTGAACGCAGTATTATTTTTCATTTTTGGTAGCCACTGGACTGTGCAGTTGTCCGACATCAAACGGTTCTGTGTCGCTCCAGCCGTAGAAATTCGCTTGGTTGTTAATTTGGAACCGTCTGGCGGGCCTTCGTATTGAGGTTACTGAGTTTTCTGGAATTCGGCCATTTTGTTCAGCTGTCGTCTGGGCAAACGCATTGTGTTCGACAGTCCGCAGTACGTTCGGTGCACGAACACCTCCAATTTCTCTTTGTAACATAATCTTATATGGGGTGAATACCGTTTTCCGAAAAAAAAAACGTGAAACGTTTGAACTGCTTTGGAAGTTACTTTGCTCTCTGCTTCTTCCCAAAGTGTTGAGATTATTTGGACACTAAATTTATGAAGACAGTGTTGGTTGTGAATTATAATATACCGGCGGTAGCCTGTTTTAAAGAAACCATGTCACACTTCTGACGTCATCATTTCCGCTGACTCAGCAGAGTAGATTCAGTATGCCAGAAGTAGAAGAGCCGGTGTGGCTGTCGGCATAGCGACTGGCTGGACGGCCGGAGAACGATTCCCTCAGAGGGACGGATATTTGTCTGTACTCCACAGCTTCAGGAATGGCTCTGGGATCCACCTAGTCTCCTATCCAATGGGTACCGGCCGCTCTTTGCCTTGCAGTAAAGTGGTCAGGGCGTGAAGTTGATTTCTCACCTCCATCTAGTGCTGAGGCCAAGAATGGTGGAGCTATACCTCCACTCCCGTTTACATCTCCATCGTATAGTGCTCAATTAATTGAGTACAGGAACTTTAAATTTTACTTTTATGCCAGCAGTAGTCTTGAGGAAGCCTTCAGTTCGGACAACTGACATTGCGAAGAAAGCAGTCTTCTGGGATTTGGCACCGTGTATATGTGGTGTTAACCGACGTTTCGGAGGAACGTATCGCCTCCATCTTCAGGGTAGAAAAAAAAGTATAAGAAATCTGCAAGCGACAAGACCGTGAGAACGGTAATTGTCGCTTGCAGATTTCTTATACTTTTTCTTCTACCCTGAAGATGGAGGCGATACGTTCCTCCGAAACGTCGGTTAACACCACATATACACGGTGCCAAATCCCAGAAGACTGCTTTCTTCATAGTCACCGCCGTGAAAGCCTCAAATCTTACAACTGACATTGCATTCGAATCTTGGACGTTCAGAATTCGAACCAGGATTTATAACTACAGCAATTGGCCTATCTGTCGATCGTATACATTAAGGGAATAAGGTTCGTTACAGCATAAATGGAGTGTACAGATTGTAAATAAATTAATGTTACAACGCTCTGTGGTAGATAGATGGGTTCAGTCTGATCATACTTTATATATAGGAATTATGTTACCGTCAACACAACAAATATTCAGTTTTACTTTTGATCTTTATACTGCTACATGTTTCGGTCACATCAGGCAGTTGTACGTATAGTCACTGAAATACCGATATGGATCCTTATCGGTGCAACGCGTCATGTTATGTACTGACATAAAACTCTTGCCTCAAGTTGATGTTATAATAAAGTAGCAAATACATAAATAAGATAAAAGACAAATGTAAGGGTATATCATATATCAAATTATAATATGTTTAAATGCTATAAAAATATTAAAAGTATATTAAAATGTTAAAAAAATGTGAAAGGTTAAGAATTGCATGCCAACTTAAATATTTAAGGTTTCACTGCTGCAGTGTAGAAAATAGGCATGTACGTTGTTTGTAGGTCTTATTGTAGAAACTTTCTATGTAGTAAGCCTGGTTGTGAATCCCAACGACAAGTTTCTATCTGCACTAAATGAGTATCTGTATGTTAATGTTTTTGAATGTGCTATATTAACTTGACTCTGTTAGTAACATGTATCAGTGACATGTTTAACCCGGGTTGTGGTGTGTGGATATTGGTATGCTATTCACACGATATGTATCTTTACATCTGTAATCGTGAAAAAATATATGAATTAATGTGTGTTAATGATATAAGAATATAGGGAGTTTCGTAAATATAGTGATGATGTTACTTACGGTCGTACAAATATGGCGTTTGTGTTCCATGTCTGGGCGTGTATACGTTCTGTGTGTTCTACACTGTGCAGTGTTTGGAACTAGATTGTTTGGAGACGATGGTTATGGTAGTTTTAATTTATGTGATAACTGTGTGGATATGTATTTTGTCAATTTATAACCTGGGCTATCCTTCCAGTTGACAGTTGGTCGATTGGTTTATTTTCTTTGTATAGCTTTTGCTTTGTCGGTGACATAATTCATATATATATATATATATATCTGTAACACACAACAGGGTGCAACCAATGAAGAAGATCGTACTTTGTTAATGCACCCATGGACGGAAACCCTTTGTTTACGCACTAGGGCCTCTGAAATGTGAAGGAGGACCTTTCCAAAGGAAGGAATTTTTCAACTCCAGAAACTGCCAGTAAACTGCTCAGTAAAATCCTAACGCAAAGCATATCCGAAGCACCAACACCGCTTCGCCTTTAATGTGTGGGCAGGGATTATCGATGGTCATCTGATGAGCCCCTACTTCTTACCTCTCTCCAGAAGCCATTATTATTAGTCATGGAGCCATAAACATGTGACAGTATCGACAGATGTTTGAGACACAAGCTGCTGATATCCAAGTAATCTGTATGTTATATCCTGCACATGGTTTTCGTATGAGGAGCCACTTTTTAGAAAATCGTCGAAGTTACGTCAGATTTTCATATAAAACACGTTTTGCATTGATCTGACTTCACAATTACATGATGAATACTTTCAGTGTAGGCCCCAGAGGAATAATGTTGTCTCACTTTAACCCAGCAGAAGGAAAACAAATCTGGAAGCTAAAAGCAACCACATTCACAAACAGAAAACCGGGAAGAATTGTTGGCACAGGTGTTCAGCCCTGCCGACCGTTCTGATGTTATATCAGCAAGGAAATATTGAACACAATGAACATTGGTCGACAGACTATCTGCTCCGATATACACAGGGGCCATAAATTATACGCTACGTTTCAGACTTACATAAATCACAAAGTTTTAGAGATATAGGGAAATGAATTGCATTGTTCGAAAGAACCGTTAAAAAATTACTTGATAATTGATTGCCCGACCGATAGTGGCGCTGCTAGAGCGACCACAGCAGTTTCCCACCAACAACATGCAAAGTCTGTGTTTTACTGAGAGACAGTTCAAGAGCAGAAGAATGTACCGTCCGGAACATGGGGAGCAAGCACACAGAAGACAGTCCATCAAGCGATGGTTGGGAGAGACAGGCAGTGTCCTGCATGAGAAGAGTGCAGATAGGCTTTCAGTAGACGTTGACACAGCTCAGATGGTTCGTGAGGCTTTTCAGAGTAGTTCCGCAGATGGAACGCCTTCAGTCAAAAGTTTTCTTTCAGCAAGATGGTGTCTGTCCACACTAGGGCCGTAGAGTGGGAAAGTCTCTGAATGAAACTTTTCCAAACGGACTGGGCGGGACGGACCAATCCCATGGCTCTCTTGCTGCCCCAATCTAACCCGACCGGATTTTTTCTTTTGGGGCTATGTAAAAGACCAGGTATTCCGTCCTAAAGTTTGTAGGGCCGTTGAACTTCATACAGGAATCAAAACTGCAGTTGCTTCTATGACACTGAAGATGCTGGAAAACATAGAACATGAAATCATGTAACATTTCGACATTCTATGAGCTACAGTTGGCGCTGACATTTAGGTGTATTGAACGTTGTGGGTTGTTTTTCAAGTAAAGCAAACCAATTCTCTTTATCTGATACTCTAACTTTTGTATGCATTTGAAATGTAGTGAATAAGTTGTGGCTACTTACATGTGTGTTTCAGCACAGTAATTCTCGGTTTAAATATGAGCCATTCTGAGCAACATGTATACAAGTACACTATATAGACATATTACTTTCATTTCTAAACTTAACTGTTATTCCTTCTTTAAAATTCTAGCTAGTAGGCCCTATGTATTTGGATATTGACAAGGAAAGTTCCTTACACAAAAAAAGGAAATTCTGCTTCTTCTACATGCAGCAGACAGTTATATGTGTAATTTTCATTTCATGCATCCTGTTGTGTTACAGTATACACCTCTTTATTACAACCGTCACAACACAACTGATATCAAGATAAGTGCCTAGTTTCGGCTGTTAATAGCCATCATCAGGCAAATACATGATTAACATGTATACACCACCGAACCGCAGTACTAGTAAAATTGGATACAATGTTATTAATTATATAAAAAACTTGACATAAAAATACAATAAATTAGGTTATTTAAACAGAAGTTATAGTATAAAACAAGAATAAAATTCTTTGATTGATGTTTTACATCATCGAGTCAGTCGTTGGTTTAGTAATTTTGTTGCGTTCCCACGGACAGAATGGAATATTCTATATTTTTTGTGTATATAAAATTGTATAGGAGGCTCGTGATGTAGATGTAGTAAATTAATGTTAATCTGAAAATGATATGAAAGTAATAGTATTAAATTTTGTTATAATCAACAATTGATTTTGGTATTGAAGATATAGAGTATACCTGTATTACTTACCATTTAGTCGGTGCCTCATCTTACAAAGTGTCCATACTGTAGGGAATGTAAACAACGACTGATTTGGTGATGTAAGATTTAGTCAATGCAAGGGAGGGAGGGGGAGGTAGAGATAAGGTGTATGCGGAAGTGGTGGAAAGGGGGAGGGCGTATAACTGTATATTATGTTTTTTATGTATCAGTTATTACATCATATATAGAGTTAAACATTTCTGTAAAATTATCATTCAGTTGCAAATTTAGTTTGCTGATTTCGTAAATGTGAAATCTTTCATATGTGTCCAAGGTACGGCCTTTCTTGCCGATATATAGAACTTCTAATGTTTTGTCTGTCATACTGTATTCATGTGTGGTGTCCAATATATGTTGAGCAAATCTGGAGCTTTGTCCGTTATTTTTTATGTCTCATGTGTTCTTTGAATCTGACTTCTTAAAGATATGTCCGGTCTGTCCTATATATTTTAATGGACAGTCAGAACATTGTAGTTGGTAAACCCCACTAAGATTATACATATCATTTTTGTCATCATTTATTTTCAACAGATGTTTTATATTGTTTTTTGTCTGATATGAGATACCAACTTCAGTATTCTTGAAAAGTTTAGTAATAGATCTGATTTCATGGCCGAAATAGGTAAAGGTGGTCCATTTATTTTTCTGCGTAGTTTTTTTTTGTGGAGGGTTTTTGTGTTAGTTGTATGGTATTTAGTGGGTAATTATTATTATTTAGAATAGTTCTAACAATGTTTTCTTCTATGTTTTATTGGTAATATCGTGTGACAACTCAGTAAAGTTATTATTGTTAATGAAGTTATCAAGTTTATTGATATAATCGTCTTTTTTTAGAATGACTAGCGTGTTGCCTTTATCGGCTTTTCCTATTATTGAGAGACTATTAATTAATTTTTGTTTGATGTTCTTTAGTGTGTTCCATTCTACATGCTCTTTTTGAATGTATATTTTATTCCTTTTTTGATTTTGTTTCTTAATTTTTGTAAGTTATTAGCTACTGATGTTTTATACTATAACTTCTGTTTTATATAATATAATTTATTGTATTTTTGCATATTTTATATAATTAATATTATTATATCCAATTTTACTAGTACTGCGGTTCAGTGGTGTGTGTATGTTAATCATGTATTTTCCTGATGATGGCTATTAATAGCCGAAACATGTAGCAGAGCCGAAACTAGGCACTGATCTTGATGTTAGTTGTGTTGTGACGGTTGTAATAAAGAAATTATATGTGTATTTTACCCAAGGTTCTTTAAGTTTCTTAGTTACGACAAGTTATGTATGCATGACCTGTAGAGTTGAATATTTTATTAGTTTCACCGTGAACCATAATAAATCCGTTGCGTGTCCTCGTGTTGCAGACGGAGGCCCTAGCTCCGTTCATATCTCTGTTTCCCTTACAGCATGGGGACAACCCCTCAGTTTATCTGCTGTAACTGCGTTTCTCGCATGAAAGAGATAAGAGAGCGTAAGGGACTGCGCGAATGAGGGTGGTGTACGGTATGTCTACTTACGTGTATTATCACTAGCTATTTAAAATACATGCAAATCGTAATACTGCATGAATCCATCAAACAAGCCTGTTGTGACCATACAGGATGATCAGAGCTCCAGTAGAGTTCTAAAAGGAGGGGGTTGTCAGTTAGAGCTGAAAACGTAAATAAAGTTGTTTTCAGATTTACTTCCGTTTTGCAGTTGCGACATGTTTACGGTGATGTCGCTTTGTGTGGGTGTGCCCGTTTGGCGAAGGCTTCGAGGTGAGAGTTCGTGGAAGCAGAGTCAGGAACGGTTATTGGACGGTAACACAGTGCGGCAATAGACGTGCCTAGATATACTAATGCGGAGTTTTGTAAGGTTTCTGCGATGAAAATTAGTAATCTGAGAGAAAGAGACACTTATGCTGCAAGCACGCGTTTTCAGTGTGCACCGTGGGGAGGATGTGTTGGATATTGTGCACGATGATCGATCAAACAGCACTCTTCAGGTTACACTTCTACCGTAGTTACTATAGGATTCTGACGATGGTGTATAACACACTGATATGTTGGGATTTTGGACTTTATCCATCGTCCTGGTTTTTAAGATAACAAATAAAAACACGACGTTTCGGAAACTGGATCTGTTTCCGTCCTCAGGTGAAGGAAAACACCTATTCAGTTGGGTCCCTTAGAAAGAGCTGGACAGTGATTGAGGCTAGCTCTTTCTAAGGGACCCAACTGAATAGGTGTTTTCCTTCACCTGAGGACGGAAACAGATCCAGTTTCCGAAACGTCGTGTTTTTATTTGTTATCTTAAAAACCAGGACTATGGATAAAGTCCAAAATCCCAACATATCAGTGACTTCTACCGTAGTTTCTCAGAGTGCAGTATGGCAGTGGTATTCAGTCTTTTTTGTTCGCGTAGCCCCCCAGATATAATTTATCTTCAACTTTGTGCCCCCAAAGTTGTTGGTGCATAATTCAAGCTGTGCACATTTAAAATAAATTCAATAATTACATCTGAAATAATGTACTGAACAAGTTTCAGATAGGGAAAAAATAGAATCAAATTATTTGCTACCATGTAAAATTAATAAAGAAACAAAGGTATTTAACAAAGCAAAATTATATGGTTAAATATTTTATCAATTATTAATTTTGTTCTGACCTGTTAATGAGATGATTGAGCTTGTTTCTGGCACACCAGCACCTCAATTTGGGGACGAATTTTAATTTTACATACCCCATAAAACGTCTTCACGTACCCGAGGGGCTACGCTTACCCCAGGTTGATACAACTGCAGTATGGCATACTTGCGGGAAAATCGGTTGTATTGCTTCCATGAACAGCGGTAGAGGTGTTGTTAGCAGGGGACAAACATCTCCGTCTAATATTCTACCGATGTGTCACACAACACTGGACACCCAGAACTTCTTCCGTGTGTTGTAGACTAACAAGGCTGTATTTACGAGAAGTGGTGTACACAGCCTGCACAAGTTGCATGTATGGGCAACAAAGAATCCTCACTCAGCAATTCAATAAAGATTTTGTGATAAAAGCTTTGGAAAATTATAGATTATTACATAATCGGACTGTCTCGGAGGAGCCCGCTTCGCTATTTCCTCAAAGAAACGCTCCACTTTTGTTGGAGGATATGCCCCTATATGTGCCCGTGCCCCTACCCATTTTGCGCGTCGTGTGCGCAACAACTTCCCGGACAACTGCATAGGGCGTGAAGGTCCTGACCTTAACCCCCCCCCCCCAAAGAATAATTTGAGATGTTTGAAGGAACCACGAATGACTACTGCAGACATTAGGATCTGACTAGACAACTCGTTTCGTCTGGGGCCGAGTACAACATCTTTGAGTTGTGGGTTCAGGAGGTTAGACATCTGTTATGATGTGCATTCGGTGGTGTTCAAGTCCGCATTACACGAACAGAATGACACAATAATAATAATAATAATAATAATAATAAAGGTAAAGCTGTTCCCTGTAACAGGCCGTGAAGGCCCATAGGGTTGTGAGATGTCGAGGCTCCCACATTTTATAGACAATTGATTCACAGATGGCGGTACGATCGGCAGCTCCGTCGCCCTTTACCCCTCAGGAAGATTCCTGGTACTCATTTCTGTGAGAGGCTGAGTCGACCCTAGGCCCATAGTGCGGCTGGAAGGATTAGGTAAATTGAAAAAAAAAATCCAATGACCTCAACGGGAATCGAAGCCACAAGCTTCCGGCTTGTCGCATATTGCCTCGACCAACTACGCTACCTCGTGCCCCAATAATAATAATAATAATAATGATAATAACAACAACAACAAAGAGGTGTTCTGAAGTGACAATTGAAAACTGTTACAAAGGATAGAATCTGCTTTTTTCTTTAATTGCAACTTGACATATTATGTTGAGAACAGATGCTTCAATTTTTTTAAAATCGACAATCACAGTAATGCAAAGATACATCAGTGTAAAAGCGTCGCAGTTCCCTAACGGTGGCGAATCTGAGAAGACCTCATTTTGAAATTCCGCCCCAGTTGGTCTCCCCAACAGCCTCCCTAAATACTGTACTGGAGACTGGAGCCACTCGATAGATGCTGTAGTTCCCTTTTCTTTGCTGGCATTCTGAATTTCCTGTAATTCGGAATTGTAATGACACAAGGTAAACACAGTTACTTAGAATACCGGTATTTTTGTAGCGACACTTAATGAATGGATGTTAACTGCACTGAGTCAAGTCAGCTATTGAGAACTAATGTCCCCAAGAGCATTGAACTCTCCTTGGAAGTTTCCCAAATTCTATGAGTAGCAAACAATTTGAAGGAACGCGTTCGTGAGTGCTAGCGGGCGTCAAATCTTTGCTGATAATATGCGGGTGAGAACCGGAAGCAAAGAAGTGTTTTTTTGTTCAATCCATATACTGGTTAGCGTAGCTTCTGCATTAAATGTTAACTTTCGGTATTGTCATATGATTGGCCTGCCTTAGTTTCTATTCTGATCAGAACCGGAAATAGGGGTTGAAGCGAGTCCGCTTCGTTACAGATTGTTTTTCTTTTAACAAAGATATTTATAGTTCCTTAAGATACAGTAAATATCGCTCCCAGCAACGAGTTCTCGAACCCACATTATAATATTGTCATCCATTTCATATTCACATTATGAGCGGCTGAGTTACGATTTCGGATGGCGCCGACCGCTTCGAAGGAATTGCCCACGCTGATGCGTGAGCCTATAAACCCGTTGTTCCGGCCGCTGGCCCGGAAAAGGTCACAGAACAATGAGCCGTAAATACCTTACATCTCCAGCAAAACGGGATGTGACGTCATGGACATGAAGCCAGATAAACTTCAACAACCTTGTATTATACATTGCTGAGTACGCCCATTTGTAGGCGGTGATTTGCATTGAGACGTAGCGGAAATAAAACACAGGTCTTGGTTTTCTGGCATGCCAGTGTAGCGTAAGAACAATAACATAGAAGTGTCGTTACGGAAGTTCAGAGCCTTAAACACAGATTGTATCTTAATGTGTTACCTAGTCAGTTTCATGTGAATGTGGATGATGAATTTCAGGCAATGCCTTCACCGTTAACGATCCTAACAACCCAGAGAAACACGCACACACAACACGACACACTGTGTGTTTTCTATATAGGGCGTGAGAGTAGGTAGATATGAGACCTGAGGGCCGCGTCATAGCTCAAACGGTTTTCGCTGGCTACCCACCGCGGCGGCCCGGGTTCGATCCAGGGTCTGGTCAAGTGGAATTTCTGGTGGACAAATTGGCGCTGGGGCAGGTTTTCTCCGAGTACTTCGGTTTTCCCTGCCAATCTCCATTCCACCAACTGCTCCACAATCACCCTCACCTATCATCTGGGGCTGGTACAATAAGCCAGAAGTGGCCGCAGTACAAGGGACTTAGTCCCACCCCACTAGCAATAAAAAAAAAAAAGAGCTGAGGTTCGTAGGTCAGTGAGTTTTAAGAGCATGGTTTTCTGATATGTGACGCCATATAGCTTCCTTTGTTTTCCGAAGAACGTTTGTAGGGGAGAGAGGAGGAACTATACACACCTAAATCTGAGCTGCTACACAATGTTACTCATTGAGTTTTCCCAATTTTGCAACATTTTTCCACTAAGGAAATTTAATTGTTATCATGTACGTGTATAAGCAACAAAGCCACATCCACAAAAAAAAAGTTATCAGTTAAAAACAAGAAAATTTCAGATCGTACCATTACCCACCTTTGTGGGTCAGTGGAACGCAAAAATATTTTGGCTGAAACAGATTACAGATATCGAAAATACACAGCCTGAAACATAGAAATAATAATTTAGAAGGCACTGAAACCAAAGCATGTAGCAGTAATTTCAATTTACTAATGAGTAGGAGGGAATATACACGTATGTTAAAAAAAACAAAGAACAAGAGAATATGTGATGCAATAAATGAATAGTTCTGCCTCTAATTTAACATCAAAAGTGTTCACAGACGTCGCACTTAATGCCCTTTGTGCACAAATTTGCACCTGAAATTTACCGCAGTATGTGCAGGACTGAATTATCCCGCGTGAATCCATGAACTTAATCCGGCCTCGAAATATGTATACAACAAACTGAAAACATGCAAACTAAGAAGGAATTAGACATCAAGAGAACACACTACATCTAAGTACTTTTATAATACTTAATGCCTTTTGTTTTCCCGGGTATTTTCTTTCGGTTTTTGTTTACAGCACAAGCCGCAAAAACACAAAACTAGGCATAAGGGGAGCGCTGTTCCTTAGAGGCCCAGCTGACAGCTAACACTAATTTCTGGAAGCTTCTGATAGATTACAGTGCCGTTGACGTGCCTTCTGTGCACTAGTGCTCCTGTCTCCTCTACATATCTACCAAACTGCGTCGCATTACATGTCAGTAGACCGTTATCTAAAAATACACATTTGTACCGATATTTGGGCATATTTCGTAAGAGTAAATATATGTATTATTTATATACGTATATGAATCACTCCACCGCCATGATGGGTGCAGAAATGAAAATTTTCCTGATTTTGCCAAATCTTAGATTTCCAGATGGTTCACATTCCTTTGATCCAAATATTATTGTCGAAAGAGATGGATGGAAGAAATTAGTTTTCTGAGTAAAATTCGTGGCATTTGTTTCTTTACAGAATCTTGCGAGATTTTACTAATGCTGACATAACAGAGTCGCAGTTTCCTGGTACCTAATTACCTAGCAGTTTACAGTCATTATTTTTCCGGAAGGAATGAAGCAGGAAACATCAATTCTTTTCCACCATACATGTTGCATGCTAAATGCAATGGAGGGATATCATGTTTAGTTTCCAAAGTAACAACGCCGGTAATATATTTCATAAAGACTTTGGGAGGACAAAGCAATGCTCTATCATTAGGATCCGATCGAGGGCGTCATGTCGCCCAAGAGAGTACGCCACATGTACGAGTACTCGTCCATTGTACGAGTGTAAGTGCGTTCACCATCAATTGTATTCTCTTTGTACCTACACGTCTCTTTGTGAATCTTACGGTAGCCATAATGCATAAACAATATTGCGACATGTCTGATGAAAGCGGGAATAGTAGAACCAGAGAAAAAGACATAGGAGAGAACAAAAAAGTTGGTCATGAATCTCGAGGAGACTGAAGCCACGAATGACTGTGCTGGCGAAGGTCAGCAGGATTTAACCGACTGACCGACAGAAGACAAAGGAGACTGAGAAGACTTAGTGGGTGCTACAGTGAACTGTAAAAGTGAATTAGCCATAGCGCTATAATTAATTGTACTTACGGTTTGTAAGAGTCCAATAAATCCAGTTAGCAATGTAAACTTCATGTCTGATTACTAAACACGTGACATAATTGTAGCGATTTTGTTCTCCGTTTCGGCTGTCACGTGATTCTGTTTCCATGGAAACGTATTTACAGAGCCATTTTCTAGCAACGGTCGGCTTTTTAGGATGTTTTAGCCTAGCAGTGGATGTCTTTTCCTCTTCCACTATTCCGACTTTCAGCCGTCATGTCAGAGTATTGTATTCTCGCATTTGTATGTGTGCATATACTTGAAAACATACCCAAATTACAGTTATACGAGTAGTTTTAATCTTGAATGAGGCACTGCCCAGAGTCGGCGAGCTGCCCCTACATTTTATACGAGGAATACTTGGAAAGTAACTTCCGATTATTTTAGGCAACTAATGTAGGAACGGATGGGAGCTCGCGCATTCGAGGTAGCGTCACATGATTTATAGCCTTGTAAACTATGACTAGGGACCGGATTTGTATGCCCTAATAATCCCTTAAATATTTATGCATGAAAAACTTCCGAAATATGCACTAAAATATGCACATAAAAATTTATACCAAATATTAAAATTGATTTTACATTATTTTAAGACCAACAAATCAATATTTAAGTTCATTTTATGTAATCACTGAATGATTCGCTTGCAATAAAAAGCGAAACATAAATACAAATCATGCAACAAAACCAATATATTCCATTAAAAAATTAAAAAACCAGTGGTACTCATATTTAGCTCTCCGAACTTTCAACTTCTCTTCTGTTGCAGTTCACAGTTACTAAATATTCTAGGTTTTCCATGGTTAGTCGCCTCCTATTGGCTCGTAAGATGTCCTTATAGCGGGAAAAACTTCTTTCCACCTCACAGAAACTTAGGGGCGCATGTACAAAAGCCGCTATTTGCTCCACTGTTAGTGATTTTTTACTTGGCAGTTCAGTAAGTTTACCGGCTAAAATTTCTTCAGTTTCACAAATTTGTTCGTATCCTGGATTTTTTGAAAGAATGCTGTGTACTTTTTCCTTTACTACTTCACCAACTCTTCCAGGAACCGAATACAATTTGGAAACAGTGGTTTTGAAAACACTTAACGACTGATACAAAGTAGTATTGCTATTGCTTGCCTCCAATGAGTAAATGGCGGATGGAAGATGAGAGAAGTGAGCAGATATATAGGAAAGATTAGTTTCTAGTTCTGCGTTTTTAGTACATCTTGGGCAATTTGAATTGATCCTGCACTTTTGGGATCAAATGTAATCACGACATTCCTGTTTCTAAATGTTCGGTATAATAACTCGCTGCACACGGCCACGTGCCCCAACGCGTTAAAATTGGTTCTGGCGGAAGTGGGACGCTCCGTGCTACTGCTTTAAAGGCTTCTTTTCTGTGTGGCGCTTTAACAAATACCTTCTTCACAGAAGAAATCAACTTGTCAGCAAGCGGAAAATTTGCACGAATTGTTTCTGCAACACGGTGCAACCAATGGGCAAGTCAAGTCAAATATGTTATTTTTGAAATATAACTTTAAGAGCAGTACCGGCTTTCATCATATAACTTGTGGCATCAGTCACAAAGAGCAATACGCGCTCATACTGAATGCCATTCAGCCATAGTAAATTCATGGAACTGATAAAAAATCCGGAAACTGCGGAGCTATTTGTGGTTTCAAATTGCTCTACCGCAAGAAGATATGGGGTAGATTGTTCATTCTTATTAAGGGATCCAACTATACAATTTGCAATAAACCATCCCTCACAAACTTGTGTTTCGTCGATTGATACCCACACAAAATTATATTGAATCTTATCTCTATTGCTTTCAATTGTAAAATCGTAACACTGCTACAGGTAATTTTTGCGCACAGTAGATTCATCCGGCACTTTGCACTGTGTATACTTCTCTATGAAGTTTCTCAGAGTAGGATTGGTTAGTTTCCACAGCGGAATATCTGCCGCTAAAAAGGCTTCGCATAAATTAAAGGAAAACTATGAAAAACTATTATTAGAAAATTCACAAAGCAATTTTTGAACAGGAGCACTTTTCGTTAATTTAATTTTAATATTCCCTTTGTGCATATTAGTGTTCAAATGCTGAAGCAGTTGAAAGCGTTTTTCACAACCGTTTCCTCACACGCTGGGCAGTAAAGAATTTCGTTATTCGTACTTATCATCTCTCCTTCGAACTCCCGTTGATACAGCTGTAATTTAGTTTTCTGACTTACTTTCACTTTCGGCATGACTACAGAAAGCTAAACAAACTTAACTACAGATAAGTCACTACTAATGTGAATGGTCCCCAGCTTCAAATGAAGAAGCGTTACGAACCTCATGGAGACTTAGGAAATTAATAAATGAAGTCCCTTATCGGTTGAGTAGTATTACGTTGATAGCGGCTATATGTGAACGCTTCTGACTAATCTCTTCGCGGCCACTTTGATGGTACGCGGATGAGGCAAGTTAGAGTGGAGGGATCGGGGAAGTCCCGTCCTGGGTATTGCATCAGAAACATGAAACATGACGAAATGTTGAGTCACATGCAACATAATCTTATACGGAAAAGAAAAATTGTTTATACACACGACCAAGATTGAAAATTTGAACACAAACTTAAAAAATATATATGATAAACATTTTAAAAAGGAAATATGCAATATAAATATAGATCTTAGAGAATTTTATGCTTATTCATAAAACAGGCAAAATATGGATTTATATGCACCATCAAACCATGTTCAAATTTTAAGAAATGAAGTAATTCATACATATATCCAAACGAGCATACTTTCTGGTTGCAAGAAAGAAATATGCACTTGCATTAAAATCCGGTCCCTGACTATCACATAACTGGTCAACTGGTGTTTGTTCTTGTCTCTACAGAGTGAGTTATGACGTGTCCTGTGATTGATAATCCCACCAACTGCAAAATTCACGCTATTATCTGCTTTCATTACACTAAAAACACGAGTGGTACAGAAATACATTGTGAATTATGCGTGGTTAACGGCCAAATTGTAACGAGTGAAGGAACTGTAAGACAATGGTGTAGAATGTTCAAAGATGGGCAAAAAATGTTCGCTATGAAGAGCAAAGTGGTCGGCCATCTGTGATATTATTTAAAGTGAAAGACGGCACTTTACAATTTCAGAACTTTCATGTGAATTTCCACAATTTTCACACACTGTTTTCCACGAGATTATCGCAGTTTAAGCTAAGCTACATAAGTTTTGTGCAGTATGTGTTCCAAAAATGCTCACGAGTGCGCACAAAAGGCTGAGAATGGATACGGCTTTGGCTTTGTTAGAGGGATGCCACAAAGATGGCAATGAATTTCTCAATCATATCGTACGAGTAACAGGTGATGAAGCCTGGGTGTCATTTATAAATGTTGGAACCAAAGAGCAGTCAGAGAAATGGATGCACACACATTCACCAAATAATCCGAAAAAGTTCGAGAAAATCTTGTCTGCCAGATAGCTCATGGCAACTGTTTTCTGGGACGGGAAAAAGGTGCCGATGGTGGAATTCATGTAACAAGGGACCACAGTAACGTCAGAAGTGTATTGTGAAACACTAAAAAAAGTGCATGTGGCCATTCAGAACAAAAGGCGAGGAATACTGATATACGGTATAGTGTTCCACGATAATGCGCGTCCGCATACAGCTGCTCACACTCCAGCACTGCTGGAGCAATTCAACTGGGAGTTGTTTGACCACCCTCCTTACAGCCCTGATCTCGTTCCAAGGGACTACTGCCTGTTTACCTACCTGAAGCACTGGTTGAGATTGCAGTGCTTCAACAGTAATGAGGACTTGATGGAAGTTATCAAAACGTGGCTGAGCTCACACCCGGTAGACTCTTGTCAGAGGCATACAAAAACGTATTCCCCAATATGATATAAGTGCCTCAATTCCGGCGGTGTCTACGTTGGGAAGTAGCTTAAGTATATACAGTATTATTTGTTACTTATCATATCTCGTTTCGTTAATCTCTCACTGGAGGTTAATTTCCGAATAGCCCTTGTAATTTCTCTGTTGAAAATTGATGTAAGGGTGATTGTAGTTTTCTCACGCTCTTCAGCAGCAACAGGCACCAACATGTCAAAACATTGCTCTATAAAATGTACTGTAGTGTGGGTGTATGTTAGATGCTTTTTTATTTATTAGAACTGATGAAGAAAGGAGGGAAAACACTTCTTTTGTTATGTACCTTAAAGTGAGCCAGGATAATGCAGACAGTATAGCGACTGGCTACTGGCATGAAACTGACTACTCACCTCCAACTAGTGCCGGAGTCAAGAAATATCCATATTTTGGCAACATTAAGAAATAGGCACTTTTAGTCTCCCTATTAAATTTCAGTGTATATAAACTGAGCCTGAAAATATGAAATTCGGCGTTCTCACAGTGGCATCTATCTCCTGGTATATGATGCAGTGTAGGCTACCAGACAACATGGCATCACATCCCAGAAGTTGGTACATTTTAAGCTTGAAGATGGCCACTTTAGCTGAAACAATTTGTACGTATATTTATTATGTTTATTATTATTGTTATTTCAAATACATAGCCACAAGTCAATTAACAGTAGCTGTTTTGTTTTGCATATGCTGAAAATACCTTAACAGTGATTTGCCTTGCTATCACACAGTTCAAAACTCATATTGTTCCTTTGTTTAACAAATGAGGCATGCACAAACATGTTCATGATTTCTTCATACTTGAAGAGAGAATTAAAGCCAGCAATGTGCCAATATGATATACCAGAGGAATAAAGGAAATACAGCATGGTCACATTTTGTACAAATTTGAAATGATGTGATATAATAAATACAGGATGGGGCGCAGAAACTTTCTTTTTTTTGAAGGCGAATCAAATAAAAAGTATTGCTGATAGACAAAATTTATGTTTACCTAATGAAAGAACATACTTTAAAGTTTTAAATCATGTAGTTTTAAACAAAATATCTTGAAGGTGGTGGCCACCATTCTCTATGCACTGATGCAACCGTTTTCTGAAGTTCCCCTCTGCACGTTCCAACATGTGCACCGGAATTTTGGCTACTTCCTGCCGAATAACATTCTTCAGCTGAAGCAGGTTTGTGGGGCTATGTTTAAAAACCTCTGCCTTGAGGTATCCCCATAAAAAGAACCACAGGGCGTTAGATAAGGTGAGTGCGCTGCCCACAGGATGTCACCTCGAAGCGAGATGAGCCGTCCGGGGAATTTTGCCCTCAAAACTGTCATCGAAGCTCGGGCTGTGTGGGCCATGGCACCATCCTGTTGGAACCAGACATTTCCTAGATGCATTTTTTCAAGAGCTGGTTCGAAAAAGTTTTTAATCATGTCCACAAACCGCTGTGAATTGATAGTAACTGCATGATTGTCTTCTTCAAAAAAATAGGGGCCAGTAACTCCAACTCTCAACAGTGCACACCATACTGTAACCTTATCACTGTGAAGTGGCCTCTCATGGAGCTCTCTGGGATTGTTACCACTCCAATAGCACATATTCTGCTTGTTGACATATCCGGATATGTGAAAATGTGCCTCATCACTAAAGAAAACAAGTGCGTCAGGGGGTAAAGTTTCCAATAATGTTTCACACGCCGTTACTCGGTTCTGGAAATCATGTGGTAACAATTCTTGCACAACAACCATCTTATAGGGATGGAAATGAAGATGTTCGTGAAGAATTCGGCACATTGAACGATGGGATATGTCTAGGGCGACTGCATGTTTGTGAGCGGAGCATCTTGGAGATCTCAAAATCAACTGTCGAACTTCCTCCACATTTTCTGGCATCATAATGGTCCGTTGTTGTCCTGATGATGTTTTCACCACACTTCCAGTTGTCCTAAAGTTCTCTACCCACAAGACAATTGATTTCCGGTCGGGAACCGGACCTCTGGGCTTAATTCCAAAGTGAGTATGGAACGCACGCTGCACTGCCACATAGGAATGGTTGTTTGAAAAATAGGCTTCAACAGCAAACGCACACTGCTCACTCATCCACCTCATGTTTCCTACTGAGGGGTATTAGGCAGAAACTTCCGTGACTGCTGCGTTCGCCAAGCCTATCCCCACTTTTCTGCAACCTCCCCTCCCTTCACAATGCGTCTTCACATAAAGGAAGTTCCTGTGCCCCACCCTGTATTATTAAAGTCTCACTTTATGCGCAAATTTGAAATAATGCAAATTCTGTTATTATTATTCCTATAAGAAAATGTGTTTGAATTATGCAAGGTTTCCAGGAACACATCCTTGGATAAAATGTGACTGCACTGTATTGATAACATGCTGGTATGAACATTATTATGGTATATTTAGCCTTCAGTGTCCTGTTAAATACAGCTGAATAATATCCAGTATTTTTTATGTCTCATAATTCTTCAGTTGTACAGGGAAGAGTCAGGGACTGGTAATGTCTTTATGGCCTTCTCCAGTGATTCAACATGCAGTTCAAATCTTCGGAGTGCCACAGCAGGGTATGAGACACTTAGCCTGAGTGTAATGCCTGCACCACGTTGGCCTTCACAGGTGGATAGCAGCAACTGTAGGTAAAAACTGCAAAATGTTTTCATAATGCATTGATTCAGTCCATGAACATTCTTTGACCATTCTGTGTTTAGAAAGATTAACTTTCCACTTCTAAATCAATTGACAAACTTGTTGAGACTGCGAGAAAGAGTTAACTAACACTTCGAAATAAGAGTTGGATGAAAAGTCAGTTCCTGGAAATGAGAAAGAGCATTCAAATGATTTTTTAGTGTTTTCAAAATAGTATTACAGGATACTTTGTGTAGAAAAATCAAAGAAACAGAAGCAAGAGCAAGACCACATCACTTCCATCATAACTATTTTGCTAATTTATCAATTTGTGTCCTTTGAGGAATTGGGATAGCTCAGTTGGTGTAGTGATGGGCCATGGGCTGGATGATTTAATTCACAGCAGGGACAAGATTTTTCTTCTCCACAGTGTTCTGACTGATTCTGGAGTTCACCCAATCTCCTATCCAGTGAGTACTGGGGGCTCTTTCCCTGGGGGTAAAGTAATCGGGTCTTGAAGCTGATCACTTACATCCTTTTTGTGCTGAGGTCTTGAATGGTGAAGCTATATGACCACTCTTCCATATGTCTTCATGACATAGTAGGTAATTGATTAACCATGGGCAACCTTACCTTATGTCCTTTGAGTTCATTACTTTTTGGTACATATCTTTTGTTCTTTGAACACATCGAGCGAGTATTTTGATTTTTGCTTAGTATTTTGTGATCTAATGTTGAATTTTAATAGCTAACTGAGGAGTTTTATGAAATTGAGTGGCAAGCCTGATCTGTATTAGAAGTCACTACCAGAAGAATGTTAAAAAAGAAACTTATTCTTTCTCTGTAAGCAGTCAAGTGCTGTGTCAGAGATGAAGCCCTCAACTAAAATACTGGGGATGTGATAATGTGCTGCCTGGTCAAGATAACCAGGAGGCTCCACTCATGAGCAGTGATTGATGAGTATGGAAGAGTGGTGGGATAACGGTGTTACAACCAAAAATAACCATTTTATTAAACTACTTGTGATTTTCTTGAAGGCAGGTGAAGAGGCTTTGATTGTTATAAAATGTATTATTATTCATGTTATTAGCAGATGTAGAAGCAACCATCACAAAACCTGCATCTAACCTTTTTTGAAAATGTTCTTTTTAGATTTGTATGATTCTGCAAAAGCTTCACAAAAAATCGGAGAATTTATTCTAAGGGATTGTTTAAAAGTACACTCTGTTTAAATGTGCGCCAGATGTAATAGGAAGAAACTGTAGAGACAAGATTGAATATATGGAATTAAATCATTGTTATAAAATTTATGTCAATAAAATTTCTCAAAAATGGTCCTTTTACCCATTAGATACTCAAAATTTTATCTGCAGCATTTTTTTAATTATTGCAATATTTAATTTCTAGATTATGATTTATTTAGTTCTTTATCTTGTCCTAATCACACTTCATTGTGAAAGGTCAATAAAATTCTTCTTTTCAGCATACCTTTAACAGTTTTTAGATAGGTTAATATATGACAAAAAATGTATACTCATATTATAAAGGTGTACTATAGTTCTCATGTTATATGGTATTGGAAAGATGACTGTTGTTCAGGATCTCATAAACAGCTTATTAACTAAAAGAATGTTAGCAGACATAAACTACTTTCCTTATGACATTATGTAATTTTTGTCTAAAACCTAAATTTCTTGGAAAGTATTAAGAACTGGAAAAGTTTGTTATGGCTTCGAGTAAAGAACCAGTACTTAATGGTCTACACAACCTGTTTTAGGTTACTGTTGTAATTGGTCCTCAAACTGAAATTCCATCAAGAGCCATTCGCTGAGGATGTGTCTGATAATTTGGAAAATCCTCGGAAGGAAATTTCACAATTTTTTTTTTTATTTAATGAAGGTTGTTATACAAACTGTAAAAGTAGTTTCTTATTTTCTCCTGAAGATTATTCTCAAGTGGGGTAACACACAGAGAAATGGAAAGACTTTGCCAAGATTTCTGAGATTGGAAAGTGAACATTAGCAAGTTTTGTTCTTACAGGTTTCCTCAGTGGGCTCATGGCTACTGGCAGCACATGTATATCGAAGGCAACGCACTCACATACAAAGATCACACTACTTTCAAGACCTTTACTATCCGATGCTTAGGCCCTGATTTGGGAGTGAGTGAACGTTTCCCTGTGTTCGCACGCACTCAGTGGTGAGTTGTAAGAGTGGCTTAGTTTGTTAGTATCTGGTATCTTATAACTTGTGTAGTAGTGCCTTATTGATGTTTCAATAGTTTTGGCTACTCTGATCATGCATTTACTTTTTTCTTTTCAGTTATTTAAGGCATATGATCTTTCAAAATGGGCAAAAATATTGTCATTGATAAGTATACTGATGCACAATTTATAATTGCCATGTTCGTGCCCGCCACTTTAGAAAGGGTGAGATAAGAATTATTAATTAACTAGAACATAGTCTTGCACTTAACTTAGCCATAACTGCTTCAGTCAACTTTATTAGCTGACAGTCCACATTACTATAGCTGAATATCCTGACATTTTTCTTATTTACAGTTACTTGGTCAAAACCAGTACCGAGAAATTCCTGCCTCGTGTTCTGTTACATTTACATTTTCATCGATCCAATCACCTCCCCAAAGGGCTGGATATAAGACATGTTATACATTACAAATTCATGATGACCACACATCATATGTCATTGGTACAATATAGTAAATAATCAGGCCTCACGCAGATAGCGAAAGTTGTCAGGACATCCCACAGAGGCTGTGGAAACACCACAGTCACGTTCTTCCCAACCATAACAACTATATGCGGCGCAGTTGCACTCCCTACCCATTACACATACATTGGGCAACCATATCATCAATACAGTTTCATTGTAACATATTAAAAAATACATAACAACCACAGTCATCATACATACTACCACACAACACGCGAGTCTCAACAACATATTGTGACGTGGATAGCCCAAAGGGAAGTGGGGGGTCACGTGAACTCTGCGTTTCCTCGAGTGACATCACATACCCCCACTCCTTTCACCAGTACGCAACACTCTGTAAACAACCCCTCCCCGCCTGCGGTGATGTAACAAAGGATAACGCTATGGTTACTGCCCAGCCGTAAACAACTCCCAACAGCATTGCTCGCAACACCTGTAAACATGGCGACTAGACAACAAAGAAGCAAGCCATTTTCCCATTGTGTGACTGAGGGTATATAAGAGAACTGCACTGCCTAAGGAGTGAGTTGAATTGTAGCCGCTGCCAGAGACAGTTGAATGGATTCACAGAGATGTAGTTGAACAGCAATCTAGGTAGTGAATTGTATATGGTTAAGATTGTAAATGGTGTGATGTAAGAGCGAGTGAAATAAATTCGCTATAAAGCCGTGAAGTTACTTGTTGTGTGACCTACCCAACATGTGACAATATAATAGAAGAACACAGACCAGTTAATTATTCTTAACATTTGAGCCCCTTGCATGCTCGACAAATTCGTCAATAGAGTAAAATGAATTTCTTTGCCAGTAATTTCATAAAGCAGACCTAAATTGATTTTTATCATTTTTAAAACAGAGATATTTGGCGGCAGAGTATTAAATAGCTTGATGGCTGAATAATACACCCCTCTGTAATAGGATGATAAATGTGTTGTAGGTACATGAAGGTGGTCATTCATTCTTGTACTAATCATATATACCGAGTTATTGATCTGAAACTTATCCAAGTTATTTAAAACAAATGTCATCAATGAGAGCAAATATACACATGGGACTGGTAGTATGCCAAGCTTTTTAAGTAGGCCTCTACATGTATGAGTTGGACCCACTCCCGTCATTATTCTTATTACTTTCATTTGCTTAACAAAGACCTTATGACTGTCAGATGTATTTCCCCAATATATTATTCCATAGTTCGCCAATGAATAATAATATGCATAATATTCTGCTTTAAGATTATTAATATTTAATATATAAGATAATTTTCGCACCAGAAAACCAACTGTGCTCAACTTATGGAGCATAATATATATATGTCCCTTACAAGTCAGATGGTTGTCAAGCTGCAGACCAAGAAATTTTATAATTTCTATTTCTTTCAGCGCTTTGTTAGAAAACAGTGTATATAGTTTGTAGCTTGTAGCTGCGGTTGAGGTGAATTTTATTATTTTTGTTCTATCCAGATTTAACACAAGGTGACTGTTTTGAAACCACATAAACATATGATTAAAAACAATGTCCAATTTTATTTTTAAATTATGGTAGTCTTTAACTGTGCAAAGAATACTCATGTCATCTGCAAACATAATAACTTCAGAAATTTGACTTATTTCAAGGGGGAAATCATTTATATATGTATTAAACAGTAAGGGTCCCAACACTGAACCCTGAGGCACTCCACATCCAACAGATTCCCAATTGGAATAATATTTATTCATATAATTTAATTCCACACTTTGCCTCCTATATTGTAGGTAAGATTTGAACCATTGCAGTAATACACCCTTCACTCCATAATACTGTAGTTTCATTAACATAAGTTCATGATTGATGCAGTCAAACGCCTTGGCTATATCACAAAATATTCCAGTTACATTCTCTTTTCTATTCCAAGCTGTAGCTATTACATTGGTTAATTTATATATAGCATCTTCAGTTGATAATCCATTTTGGAAACCATACTGCTTTGAAAGCAGTATTTTATGTGCTACAATATGATCATTGAGTCTTCTAGAAATTGCTGTTTCAAAAACTTTTGCAAACCCAGTTACTATAGAAATTGGTCTGTAGTTACTTATAACAGCCTTTTCCCCTTTTTTGTATATTGGGTTAATAATTGCAAATAGTAACACAAATACTGTCATCAGTTCATAATATTGCAGTAGATAATAACCATTAGAAATGCTGAGAACAAAATGAACAAGTCAAAATTAAAGTGCAAAGTGTTTAAGAGAAAAATAAAACATACAAACATTATCAGTACTATGAAAAACTATAATCATTTTGTTATCATTTCAGAACACTAAAGCTGTAAGATACTGTGTCTGAAACAGTTATTTTAAGCATTATTTCAGTGTCTCTTTCTCTGAAAGAAAAATAAATTTGAAAGTATTTGGATTCAAAATATTCAAGATATTTGGGCTAATACAAAAGGAGAAAATTAAAATAGTAAGAACTTTGTAATTCAGACTATTCTGGTATTACTGCTATGAAAGTATGATGTGGTGATGTGGAGAACATTAAGCTTCTTCAGGTTAGGATGATATGGCAAGTTTTTACATTAGTGATATCAAATCTTTGGTTATGATACCAGAGAATTATGTACAGTTATCAGCATTGACAGTGTCTGTCATCCTGAGTTTTTTCAAACACAGTTTTGGAAAGTTTCTGTGTTCAGAGAGGAAAAGTTCTTACACAGAAACAAAGCCATTTTAAAAAATGTTGTGTTTGAGAGTATGGCATGCTTGATGAGACAAGAGTGCTCTTGAATCAGCAGATGATTATACATTTTTTATGGGAAATTTTAAATTGTGAATGAAATTATTTCATACATAAATGAGATTGGGTGGCAAGAGAGCAAAATTTGTTATTAATAAGATGTCCTTTTTGGTTTTTCATTTTTTAATGGTGCCTTCAGTTGCTAAGGTTATGTAGTATCAGTTGATAGGATGTTACTGAATAAAGAATTGGAAAAAAAGTCAGAGGAACTGGTCATGTCCCAGTTTAAGGTGCTGTCTTAGCATTAGGCTGGACAGACTGAAGAAACCATGAGAAACGTGTCATTATAGCAGGTCTCCTGGACAAGATTGTAACTTGGTTCTTCCCAAACAGGCAGCAGGTCTGCTAGCCATTTGGCCATGACACTCAGTGATGAAGGTTTCATATATAATACTAAGAGGTCATTAGTTATGATACTATTTATGAAAATTTTATGATCCAACTGAAGATAAAAGCAAAAAAATAGTGATAACTTTTCTGAGAAACTACAGTATGTACTTAATACCTTTGTACAATGTAATATAGCTGGGATACCTAACTAAATAAGTAACTCCATGGAACTGAGTCTTTCTTGAGAAGATGCCAGTTGCTCAGCTACCCAAGAATTTCCTAACATTTTTTGGAACCTGAAAATTGAATACTGTGTTCACAAGAAATCTGATCTCTATCTTGCACCACGTCAGTGCAGTCCATACCACTCAATGGTATTTCTGTAAGATCCATTTTAGTATTATCATCTCACCTGTGTCTAGGTCTTCCTATTGGTGTCTTTCATCCTGGATATCCTGCAAAAGTAATGTTGTGTATATGCACACACACACACACACACACAGTGTAATATGCCTGGGATAAACATAAATACACACGCACACATACACAGTATGTTATCTTTATGACTGAATTAATATTTTACATTTCTCAGTTCTTGTTGGAAAGGTGTTACATATCACTGGTAATGCTGCATTGTCACAAATGTGCCTTGTTTTGTCATTTCAGTGGAGAAGAAATGTATACATGTATCTGGCTGAAGAGACGTGGTGTTAATGTTTTGGAATTTCAATTAGGTATGTTATGAATGCTGTTGAACGCGCTAAATAAATAAGTTCATGTACACAGGGATTTGAAAACCTTACTAAAAAGTAGGAGGAAAAATATTAATAATGTTATATTTTAGCGTCCTGTTGCACTGATTTAAGTCCATGATTTATTTCACCATCTTCTAGTATAACACACGCAGTCACAGGAGCAAGACACAACATAAAGCACAATACACACACGAAAATAGAAAGAGTGCTCCGACAGAAGAGGATAGATGTGACTCGAGTAGTGAGATACGACATAGGAAAAATCCTGAACAATTTTAATATTTAATATTTATCAATATATATGATAAATATATATTTTAATTATTTTTTTATTATGAAGACGACAAGGCATGCAGTGAACTAGTTTAACGTCAATCGAATAAGCACCTGAAGATGGCACTTTTGTGCCGAAACATGTAGTGCGAGAGAGAGGAGTGAGGTAGATAAGTGTATGCGCTAGAAGACGGTGAAATAAATCATGGAAAAATATTATTTTATTATATATTTTTAATCGAAATTCTGATATGAAGTGTGTGATATTTCTCAGTTTCCCATAAGGTTATGGTCTTGCCAAACACTGTACTTTTTGGTACTGTAACCCCTATGGCCGTGACTGATAACTTCATTTTATTTTGATGTACACAGTAAATTTACTAAATCTATTGCCATAAGATTTAATTTTGTCTATTAAGTAACCATAAAAATTAATTCTGCAAATTCCGAATTTGTGTTTCAATAAATATATGATGTCTGTTGTCCAGTAAGGAAACTATTTTTAACTTTCTTCCCGCGACATTTCATATCTCTCTCAAAATAGCAAATGTCACACAAATTGACATATATCTCGGTCACCAAAGTCCATTAATGAGTTAAATGAGTAAGCATCACTATGAGACAAGAGCTTCCTTGTGATAGATTTCATTGAAATATGTAGATAACCAGTGTGTTAATTGTTATAATGAATGTATCTGTGGAGATTACTGTTTCTGAGATGCAAACTCGTGTAACTCAATAGGGGTTTACTGACATTTCAGGGGGACATATGCTTCCATCTTCAGGGCCTTAGAGTAAGCCAAGCAGGTCATTAGCAAGAAGCAGGCAGCAAGCAAAGTTGCCTGTTTTGGTGAATGTGTGCTGTACTACATCACATTACATCTCAGGCCCTATGAGATCATAAAATCCAACAAATGTAACAATATCTGAAAAATAATTCATCCTTTCTAAAGTGCAGAATTCTAGAATACGTTAGAGCTGCTAATAAGGCAAACATTATCTGTTTCAGGTTTGCAGTCAAGTACTTATTACAACAGCACATTATGTTCAGACACAAATTTTGAGCCAAAGATATGGATTACACAGGGCAGTAAGTGTGCTTATCTATATTACTTACCAATAAAACTGCACATTTGACTGGTTGTAATAGTAGTACCTATAGACATACCAAAGTATTTGGAATTGAACTATCTTAATTAAAACTCATGGGTCACGACACAGTGAAATCTGATACACATACAACTTATATATACAAGGTTCAAACTTTTGGTCTTCTTTACTCTTTAAGATTTACCAAACCGTGACTGAGAAATTAAATTATAGCTCTCTGTTTGTAACAGAACTGTAACATGTTCACCATTTTAGATTGTTATATGCAACAATATCCTTGTTGTAGAGGCCAAAAGCCAAGTCAGTGTTGGACAAGATTATAAATGTTTCACATCCTAAGATTACTTACAATTGGAGAACAGAATAAATTTCTGGTTTTCTAGTATTCAAGCATTTCCTTGCCCTCAAACATGCTTTTATGCATGTTATAACTTGGAGAATAATCAGTTCATAAAGCAAATGGAGTGACTCTCCACTTTTCTGGAAAGAACAAGAAGAGAAAGGGAGATGGAAGTTCTCAAAGTTTTGGGAAAGAGAGGCATGTGCTGGCCAAGCTGCACTGTCCACTTACTGTGCCTTGTTCAGTCCAGTGACATATGTTTTTACCTTTTATTGTAGTGCCAAGGCATAAACACAAATTTGGTTTCGTCTGTATTTACTTTTAGAATAGCTTCCTCAGTAGCAACTAATACTTCATTCATTGTAATTATTTGGCAATCATAATTACTATAAAGGGGAACAATTGAAGAAATCACATCATTTAATACATTATTCTTGAAATCCTTTTGCCCAAATGCCTAAAGGATTAGAATCTGTCAACACTAAGTAATCACTCTTGACATGGTTAACCTATAATTCAAATATAACACACACTATCAAACCAGATAAATAATCAAATTGGATACAATATGTAAATCGAAATGCAAGCCAACTTTATGAATTTATTGAGAGGATTTTAAGAGTATTACAGTAAATCATGAGTCCCACATATGACCATGTCAATCACCAATCACATTCAGATACTACAAGCAACCATTTGTTAGGGGCCGCGCCATAGCTCAAGTGGTTATTCGCTGGCTTCCTACCACGGCGGTCCGGGTTCGATCCCGGGTCTGGTCAAGTGGGATTTGTGGTGGACAAAGTGGCGCTGGGGCAGGTTTTCTCTGAGTACTTTGGTTTCCCCTGCCAATCTTCATTCCACCAATTGCTCCACAATCACCCTCACCTATAATCTGGGGCTGGTACAATAGGCCAGAAGTGGCTGCAGTACAAAGGACTTAGTCCCACCCCACTAGCAATAAAAAACATTTGTTATCTATTTCAGTTGCTAAATAGGGGTTTTGCTGTGTTTACTACTGTCCCTCTAAGAGAAATTCATACAATGTATAAAGTTGATGAGCTAGTAAAAATACTTTTAGCCCATTTTTAAAGTCTTTACATCCATCTGATCTTAATTCTAAAGGCAGTCTTTTATAATACCCATATTGATAACACTCTTCTTAAAAATTGATGTGTTAACAATTTGTGGTAATTCTCTCCTGATTGAAATGTATGATTTTTCGTTGTTCATAAATAGCTGAGTTCTGTCCAACTCTGCTTTCATTCTTACTCTTGTATCTAATTTATTATGAGTGGCAGTTGATCTATTATATCAAAATTCCTACTAATGATCCCCAGTAGTTTCTTCAGGATATGGATTTATTTCAGCAACTGAAAGAATCATGCAGTCATTCATTCAATCAGTCAGTGTAATAAATACTAATTCTGTACTGTAGTTAAAATTATAGATTGAAAAAGCAGATGAAGTTCAGGTTGATTCATATAAGTGTGAAAAGCTTCATCCAGTAGAAATAATTGTTAAGGTATATTCATAATATAGTAAATTTTATTTAAACAGGATTAGAGCGATTGCAGGAATCACCATGTCCAGTGGCTGGAGAATATACAGGAGTTATCCCAGATGCAACAAATCTCTGTGCAAAGCTGTCTTCTGACTGCAAGTCTCCAGAGATAATGTACTACATGGTGTCAGATTGTTCCCAGTCAGAGATATATGAAGGTGAGTCTCTTCTTATTCATCCCTGAAAATTGAAATTGGTATTGTCAACCATCATGTTTCATGGCAAGTGGAATCACCCTGAAACTTTTACCGCTTTTAATGAAATTATGTTGAAACATACTTCTGTTGCTTCATCTTGAAGGAGCATTCAGTGACTACTTTCATGAGTAACTTTAATTTAACTTGTAGGCATTCGAAGACGAGGAAGGAACCGTCGTCAGACTGGCACCAGGATCTACCGCATCAGTAATCCCCATACATCCACCACTCCTTTGCCTACATTTACTCACTTTCCTTTTAGTCAGTCAAATAATGAGACAAATTTGAAAAAAGGTGACAAAATTCAGCAGGACCAGTCAAATTCTGAGGCCGGAAAATCTAGCAGACTTTCTGGACCCCAACAAGATCATGATCCTGGACATAAACGGTCACATTATTCATACTATAAAGGTCCTAGTTCTCGGTATCCTACTTCATATCACATTGGTAGCAGTTCAACCACCTTGAGCCCATTAGATTCACAACACGAATACTTGGAGGAAGAATATGATCCATGGACTTTTTCAAAAACGCATGGACATCAGGCAGACAGCCATAAAGTTACACAACATCATGGAACAGAATACAGTTCCCACCTATCAGAAAACAACAGAAATCCTGCATGGGCTTCAGCCTCTTACTATGGAACAAGTAGTAATTCTAAATCAGAATCAGGTGGAAAGCAGCAAGACCAGACTTATGGCCCGAGATCTCAATGGAACAGACAGAGTACTTCAATGGGATCCACCCCAGGGGTTGGGATGGTAAGCAACACATACAGTGGTGACAGAATATTTAGAAACAATAATCCACAAGGAAGTCCAAGTACTTCCAGCAGCTTCTCTGGGCCTTACAGAGATACAAGTTTTTCTCATAATAAAAGTTCACAGAATAATCAAAGGACAGTTAACAGCTATTCTGGCCCACATGCAAACACAAGAATTGCATATGGTGATAGTTCACATGGAACCCAAAGAATAGGAGGCAGTCATTATGGATCAGACAGTGGCTCTGGCTTTCATTATAATGAAAATTTACCAGTTAGTCATAGCATTGTTGGTAACTATCCTGGTTCAGGTGAAGACTGGGGCTCCTCTTATAATGAAAATTCACAGGTGACCCAAAGAACTGTGGAAAGATATTCTGGATCAAATAAGAATCTTGGATTATCTCACAGTGAGGACAGATCTCTTAAGAGCTATTCAAGATCAAATATTAACCAGGACTTCTCCCAACATGATCACGTATCTCCAAGTAGTTATTCAGCGTCAAATAATAACCAGGGATTCCCTTACAATGAACAGAGACCTCCGGATGGCTATTTAGTTACAAATAGGAACCAGGGCTTCCCTCACAATGAACACAGACCTCCAAGTGGCTATTCAGAATCAAACAGGGATCATACTTTCTCTCACAATGAACACAGATCTCCCAGTGCTTATTCAGGTCCAAGTAGGGGCCAGAGTTTTGACCAGAATGAAAATTCACATAGAAATGGTGGATCCTATGCAGATTATTCAGTTTCACAGGTCTCTTCAAGCTCTGAGCCAGTAGGATCTCACAGGAACCATGGGCTATCAGTTGAAAGAGGCGCTAGTTCTGAAAATCATGGTACCTATAGAACTGTGATTCAGAATGCAGGAAAACATGTGTTTCGTACAGAAGACCACAATCATGACATGGGTTTTCCAAATACAGGACTGGATCAGAAAGCATATCCAAGAAGAGTCACAGAAGTGAGAGATCAGGAGAGGAATGTTAATGGGCAACAGCATGCTATTACTCATGACATAAGTTCCACAGTCCACTGGGAAGAAAGATTATTGTCACAAAATCATTGGAACAACAATGTCAGTACCCAGCCTTTCAAAGCCACTGAAAGCCGGCATCATGGATTGGAAGGATCTCACTCTATTCTGAAACCTGATCCTGTCCAGTTCCTGCCCATTCCAGTCCAGAGACCCAGACATGGTGACAGACCAAGCACTGTTCCAAGAACAGCCACCCTCTCCAAACGAGAAGGTAGTCCTTTGCCTGATAATCAATGTATTGCTTGTTTCAGGACCTCTTGCAGCACCATGCACTTGATGCTTTGTGTTTACACATGCTGTCTTGTTTCATGATGGTGAACCACATTCTGATCAACTTGGCCTAATTAGGCGCTTTAGAAATGAACATGTTTTTAAAAATCTTCCTTGAGCTCAGTTCACTTTTAGAATTATCAAGTCCCATTCTATTATTTTTAGTATTAAATTCATCAGTGTCATTTCTTTAGCACTTTTTTTATTACTACTGGATAGGGGCCAAGTCCCTTGTACTGTGGCCTCTTCTGGCCTATTGTACCAGCCCCAGATGATAGGTGAGGTTGATTGTGGAGCAATTGGTGGAATGAAGATTGGCAGGCGAAACCAAAGTACTCGGAGAAAACCTGCCCCAGAGCCACTTTGTCCACCGCAAATCCCACATGACCATACCTGGGCTCGAACCCGGGGCGCCACGGTGGGAAGCAGGCGAGTAACCGTTTGAGCTACCCAATTGGTTCCTTAAAAATATTACCACTCTTGCCAAGGCAAGACGTTGTTATATCTCTAGTAAAGTTTTGCATCTTACATGAAGATTGGGCAATCTGCATTATGTCATGTATCAGAAAAATCGCCTGAATCGATCACATTCTCTCATATTCCTGTGACAGAAGAATCTTTTGCATAACTTCTTAGGATATTGAACTCACAACAATTAGAAATGTTACATTGTCTGGTATGTAAATTCATTAAATCTGAAGATTGGACTCAGTTCAGGCAATCAAGCTAGCAATTCTGAATTTCCACTCTTGCTTGATGTTGTGCTTCTCTTGGCCAGTGTTCTCTGTTACCAGTGTCACTGACACCTAGTGTCTATTCAAATGTAAAGTTTGTATTGGGCTGTCTAGAAATTTACAGACTTCATGGTAGTGTCATTTACAGTCATGCCATCACACATCTGCCATATTTCTTCTTGCTGAACTCTACATGTAGAACCTAAGCAACTGGGTACTTGTGATGTGTTTACCACTTGCAAGTTCCAGTTTAGGAGGATTGAGGTCAATGAAAATTTAATGGTTTTCTTCACTGAAGTGCATGGATGATATCTTAAAACAGCTAATGTTAAAGCATACCAATTTACCAACTGTATCATCACCACAGTCCCCTGTCCAAAGGTGTGGGACCCTGAATTATAGAAGAGTAGCCTTGATAAGCAATAGTGATATTGTCAGTAGATGGTGAACAAGAGAATTTCATGAAATGGGTGTAAAATTAAATTAGATTAAAAAATTGGGCAATACAAGTTGCCAGTAAAATCACAGTTGTTTTTGGTGATGGTGCATGATGGTTGTGGTGCATGATGCAATAGCATGCCTTGTGCTACAACACTGTAACCATTCAGTAGCATGGAATAATATTCCATATTTAGAACAGGATGCATGCACTTACCTTATAATCTGTTTATTTGTGCATCTAGAACCCTACCAGTATATCTTAGTGGATGTAAATATTGTCAGTCATTTCCTGGCTAGGGAAAGAACACCTGATATAGCAAGCAAATGATTATGAATTAAATCCCAATTGAAGTGAGATCATTTTCCTTAAGCAAAATAACATTTGTGTTAGAAACTTTAACCCATTAGCACATTTTTGCTTTACTCTCTGCATAATACTTATATTTAAAATGAAGTATTATTTGTGATTTATAAAAAGTCTTCTGTGTTGAGTTGTTATGTTTCAAATTTTGTACAGCCAATTTCAAGAAACAACCTACTTTTTTGTAATCTCTTGTAATAATGCATTTTTCTTTTCATAAAATGTGTAGAGGGAGTGAGATCAGTATATTTATAATTTACGGGAATTTTTAGGAATATTTATGGTAATCCAGCGTGTACATTCTTGTGCAGCATAAGTATGAATATTTCTATTGGACATTACATGTGTTTATAATACTTGTAAAATAGCCATGCATAGATAAAAGACACCATGGAAATATCAGATTAAGTTGGTTATGCAGCTCATTTACCTGCAGACCAACTGGAGGTGTTAGCTGTATACTGCCCGAGAAGAACAAGTTTTACTATTTTTTAGGCTTATTCAGCAAGTTTAATTATTGATAGTATTTCAAATTATGTAAATTCAAATGGATAAGGATACATAAACATTGTAATATTAGGCACAGAAGTGCTGAGGCCTATGGCAGAGTGCAAATGATTCACAACTACCATCCAATTCCTGTCTAAATGTCTAACCTCAAGATGCAGTCTTGTTACACAAAGAAGCAGAAGACGGGAAACTTGAACTGCTGAGAATATGATGTAGGTAAAATTACAAATTAATTTGCATTTGGACCTGAGATCTTACCATTGCTTCTGCAATAGAGTAACAATTGATCCTGTAGGGAGTAGATGTTCATGTGGAAATAAAGAAGAGATTAATAATCATGTGACCAGCACTGACCTCTGATTGTATCACTGGATTTTCTAATGAAAACATTCACAATCTGAAGATGATATTCAGATTTCATTCTCCATCTTCAGGGTAAGAGCAAGTTGGTCATTTTTCTGGCCAGAGGTGTAAGCTTACAGATAAAAGTGCCAGGGCCAGCTGTCACACGTTTCTAGATTGAAAGAAATGAGCATCAGTCATGATGTGAAATTGTTCTTACTATTTAGTGACAGACACAAATGCAGATTGAACCATAAACAGCTCACAAACTGCACATAGAGTTGTTAAATATTGTTTCTGCCTCAGAGGGGACTGAAATTATACAAACTACAATTTTTTCATGTCACCTACATATAAAACCTTTAGCAAAAATACTTTTAAAATTTTCCTTTCATGTATTTTCATAAAAAATACTGTGAACATATTATTTTTTTCCACTGTATGACTAAATATGATGATTCATAGAATCATACATTCGTAGAATGTCTATAATCATTCAGCGCCAAAGATGTCAGAATCCCAAACCAAAGTGAGCACAGGAATGACTGTGGTATTCATGTAGGGTTTCTAATTACTGGAAGGCAACTTTTTAAAGAAATTTTAAAACCACTGTAAGTTCTCTTTTAAAAGGAACTGTTAATCAGTATAACAGTATATCATAACTTATTTAATGGGCAACTATGATGTTACTTCAGAAGAAACCATTATCATATTGTCACGTGTTGGGTATGTCATGCGACAAATAACTTTACGTTGGTCTCAGATTTAGCGAATCTTTATTGAACACTCACACTTACACACCTTACAATTATTATCGCTTGCAATATCACTTGGCTCCTGGCCCAATATTTCAATACGATGTGTCAACTGTCCTTGGCCGTTGCTGGGTCCCAACTGTTTTTGGAGGCGGCTATCCCAAAACTGTGTCCTTCGGCGGCTATTTCCAGACTGTCTTATCAAATGTATTGCCTTCTTATATATCTGTGGCTGTTGCTACGCATTGAAATTTCTGTTGTAACCATGAGGACTCCTGTTAGAATTACAATACTGCTGTTGTTATTTCCTATGCAACGGTCTATTCTAGCATTTCCATGGAAGTATCTCTTCTGGGTTCCGAACATGTGACACTGCTCCCTTCTAAAGGTTGTTCATCCCTGAACAGAACAATGAACAGGTGTTCATTGGTGTTCTGTTGACAACGTCTATGTGGTGTTCCTTCTATCGCATCCGCCCCTTTCTTCCGTGGTGTTCGCCCCGAGCACTTGCATGGCCCAGTGTTCGTCAATCCGTTGTTTCACATTCATTCATTACTTTCATCCATCCCTCATTCATTCTTGCTAGGGAGGCCAGTGCTTCTACTACCAGTTCCTCCCGTACGGGCCGTTTCCTTTTTTTCGTTTTGGAGGGGGTCGACACCACCACAGTGTCCAATCCATGGTTTTCTGTAACCCGCTAGAAATCTCTGCTGCTTGTTTCCTGATCTCCAGCCCTGGGGTGTTCCTGAGGGTCTTGTTGAATTCCCTCTTGCTTTGTGGCTGCTGTCTCGGCTCTCTGTTCCTCTCGGCTGACACTTCCTCCTGAACATCCATCGTTACAAGTTTCCTCGTACCATGTTGTCCCTGGTGTGATCTTTCCTGATAGTGATTTCTTTGCACCATGCCACTTCTGCACGGCAGGTCACCCTGAATCTCTCAGCGGCCAGTTCCTTCTGCAGTCGACACTTTTCCTGGGTCTTGTTAGCCCTGAGAATGTCTCTTTTGCATCATGCCACTGTTGCACGGCGGGACATTTTGTCTCTTGGCGTTTTTTGTGCCACTTTTGCATGGCGTGTTGTCCCTCTGCGGGTGACAGCCAATTCCATCGCGGGTCCACAATTTTTCTGTCAGATCCTTCGGTTTCTGACTGCGGCACTCCGTGGCCAGTTTTCAGTCCCTAAACCTTTTCTTCTTTGGTTCTCTGACCAGCATTACTTTGGCATCTTCTGCAGGGACCTCTCATTGCTCTGCCGCCTCAGGTTTCCTGTCCAGTGAGGTTGACTTTCTCTCTTCTTGACGTACCTCCATCTCTTGGCAGGCCAATGCCTCGTCGTGGTTGTCGTTCATCCATTTGTCTCTCTTTACGGCCATTTCTTCTCACCATGCTTTCATCGTGGTCAGCAACTCTTTATGTTTGGCCTTCCTATTGGCCTCCGTCTTTTCTTGGCCAGCTCTGAATTCCTTCAGCAGGAGTTCCATCATCTGCTGTGAATCCATTTCTCGATGCACTCGTAAATTCAGTGATTCACTGAGGCATGTTCAAGTTCATAATCCCACCTCTGACACCAGTTGTCACGTGTTGGGTATGCCACATGACAAATAACTTTATGTGGGTCTCGGATTTAGCGAATCTTTATTGGACACTCACACTTACACACCTTACAATTATTATCGCTTGCAGTGTCACTTGGTTCCTGGCCCAGTATTTCAATACAATGTCTCAGCTGTCCTTTGGCAGCTATTTCCATACTGTTTTGGCGAATGTATTGCCTTCTTATATATCTGTGGCCTTTGCTATGCATTGAACCTTCTGTTATAACCGTGGAGACTCCTGATAGAATTACAATACCGCAATTGTTATTTCCTATGCAACAGCCTATTCTAGTGTTTTCATGGAAGTATCTCTTCTGGGTTCGGAACATGTGACAATATTGTCACGTGTATCAGTGACTAAAGATGGGGTTTGGATTAGTAACTGGACCTACAGGTCTTAACTACAATTAATTATTACACTGTTGCTTGATTTACATAATTTATGATCACTCCACATTAGTCTTCTCAGTCTATTTCAACTAGTCTTCACTATCCATTTCATACCAGTGGATGTATAACATGGGAACTATAAAAGTCTCACTAAATTACATACCTCCAATGTTGATGTACTACAGTACATGTAGCATCACACTAAGTCATCTCATTCTTCTTCTGGCCACACTGCTGTTCCCTTGGAACTTTAGAACTCAAGTGAAGTCCATCTGTTACTCATTCCTCCAGCTTATGACTGCCTTGTAACTGCCCTGAATGAATTCTAGCACTCCCTTCTCTTATAAGCACTCTGCACAGACCTCCCATGGAAAACACTGTATCTATTTTAATATATTTTACGGAAATGACAACACCCTGAGTGAAGTAAAACAACAAATTATAGAAGAATTTTATCTCATTTTAATTAAAAGAAGACTACAGCATGTGGTTTTTTAAAATTAATTGAAACAGTGTAGCAGTTTTAACAAGGTCTAGATTGAATATCTGTAATAAAACACCTGAAGATGGCCCTTTGAGGCCGAAACATGTAGTGTTAAAGAATATATTGAAGTGTAAAACAAGTATTGCAATTTAGACAGATTATAGAAAAATGGACACTAATAAAAATACAGAAACTTTATGTGGCGCTAGTAAAAAGGTTGGTCTGGAAGTAAATCTAGAGAAAATTTAGCACAACTGCATGTTGATGTCTTGCCACCAGAATGCAGGGCAGAAACATGGTATAAATATAGCTAAGAGATGTTTTGAAAGTGTGGCACAGTTCAAATATTTGGGAACAACAGTAACAAATCAAAATTTGATTCGTGAGAAAATTAATAGGAGACTGAGTTCGGGTAATGCTTCCTACCATTCAGTCCAGAACATTTTGTCTTTTCATCTGATGTTTAAAAACATAATTAGAATATACAAAACTATAATGTTTTGTGTGGTTCTGTATGGGTGTTAAATTTTGTCTCTGACATAAAGGGAGGAACATAAATTTAGGGTGTTTGAGAACAGGGTGCTGAGTAGATTATTTGGACCCAAGAGAGATGAAGTGAAAGGGGTTGGAGAAGATTCTATAATGAGATTCATAACTTCTGTATATGTAATTAGAATGATCTAGTGTAGGGGAATGAGATAGGCATGACATGTAGCATGAATGAGGGAGAAGAGGAATGCATATACAAATAGAATATTCGTGGGATAGCCAGAAGGAAAGATACCACTAGGAAGACCAAGATGTAGGTGGGTAGGTAATATTAAAATGGATCATAGATAAGGTGGGTTGGACTGGACTGGATTGATGAGGCTGAGGATAGGGACCAGTGGAGGCACTTCTCAAGAAGGACTCAGCTCCATAAAGCTAATTGTTAAAAATAATTTGTCAGTATCAGTTGAAAGGTGTTAGCAGTCACACAGTTCAACTAGCCTACAGCATAACCAGTAACAATAGAAAACACTACATTGTGATGAAAATCTGCACTGCAGTCAACTGAGCACTCATATCATTAACCCTGTAAGCCTAACAATGCCAAATCTAACCCACACCCATGAGATAATACTCCACAAGACAGTTGCTGCAGACTGGCTATTGCCTGATGCTGTCATGCCCAAGCCCTTCAAATCACTATAATGTAACATACACCCAAATGTAATGAAGTGTAGGTACGCTGCTCAAGCTCCAAAAGTTAGAAGATTAATATACTACAGTAACATATATCGAGAAGTACCTAAGGTTTGGATACTCAGTGATGACCCCAACCTTGTTAATGGACTTTTTATGTACTAATATTTAATAAATGGATATTTTTAAAAGGCACACTTTAACTGTGAAAATGGATCCATTTTAGTTGCACTTCGTTAACTATGTATCTGTTCATAAAACCCCCAACAATGATCAGCAGATTGAAAAATCTTTGAGGGAGAGAGAAAGAAAGAAAGAAAGAAAAGAAAGAAAGAAGGTAATATTGTGGCATGGAGACCTGTTGCTAGGCAATGACCACAAAAGAAGCACCTGTACAACCGCCGTTGCTAGGTAGTGGCTCTGTAAACAACGGCCGTTGCTGGCTAATGACCGCAACGGACACACATGGAACAATGGAGTAACTGGGAAACTGTGTTCTCTATGCAGTCTCTGTGATAGCTACATGACACAACAGTATAAGAACTGTTGGGAGATGTGTTTTTATGTGGTCCATACTGAGGCTATGTAACGAGGAGCAGCTGCGATCATGCGAGAGTCTTGAGATGGCAGTTAGAAGAGTAGGAGGTAGTTGTGAGACAGCTACCAGCCAGTAAGGATGCTAACATGGAACTTGAGGAAGCTACGCCATTGGAAGCTGTTACCAGGTGACAACCAGTGAAACTACAGCAGACTGAGCTGACTTCATATGTGCTGTAGTGATCTGCAGAGTGTGTGAATTAGCATTAGTGCTATAGTTACATGTTGTTATGATATATAAGTGTTCAGTAAATCAGGTTACCAATCCAACCCCGTCTATAGTCACAATCATACACATGACAATCTTATCATTTTGTTAATATTATAAACTCTATATTAAATTGTTGATTGTACATACAGATATCCATACCTTAATTCTATACACACAACAGGATGCAAAGAATCAAGTTTAAGGAATATATTCTGAATGTCTATAAATTACATTAGACAAAGGAAAAAGGATAACTTAATAATTGGGATGGGATTCAAGAGTAAATAAAAGTAGAATGACAGATATGTGAAGTCCAGTGACTTACTCTGCTACTTCTCTTAGCAATGCTCTGGCAACTGCAAGGGGTAGGTAATTTATCTAAATAAGATTTGGTAGGATGACTATGGATTATAAATAGGGAAGGATGTGGAAAATTAGCTGTTACTTGAAGAACTCTATTTTCTGAGATTTTACATCATGTAGGAACACACTACCTCCTTCAGGGGCGAGGAGTAAGCCAATCAAGCGGTAAGAATTATGTTTGCTTGCTTGCTTTCTCAGCCTAATGTTTGGCTGTGGAGATAGAGGCAGTCCATTTGCCCCAAATGTCTGTAAACTTTTTAAAAAAACATCAGCATCACATCCAAGAAGATAGTATTCTACACAGTCACTGCCATGAGAACCTCAGATCTCACTTAGCTACAGCTTATTTTGAAATACTATCCTGACATTTGACTAATGGGGCCAAGTAACCCCAAAAAAGGTCTCTTGGCTGTCCTAGTTCAGGTTTGAACTGGGATCCTTAAAGATGAATTAGGGGTCTTGATCACTACATCACAATATTGATTGTTGGGGCCTTGGTGATTGTCAGAGGGGTCAAGAGCTTGAGGGACAAGTTATTGTTTATAAGTAACATGTAGAAGGTAAAGGTAAAGCAGTCACTGTAACAGGTCATGAAGGCCCATAGGGTTGTGAGAGGTTGAGGCTCCCACATCTTCTAGACAATTGGCTCACAGATGTTGGTAAGGTTGTCAGCCTTACATGCTGGTCACCCTTTACCCCCCCGGAATATTCCTAATACGCATTTCTGTTATAGGCTAAGTCAACACTGTGGCTGGAAAGATTAGGTAAATTGAAAAAAAATCAATGACCAAACCAGGAATCGAACTCGTGACATTCCAGCTTGTAGCATAGCATGCCACATTGGCTTAACTTATCCCTGTTAACATTACCAGTCATATCTCTAAGGATGCTCTCCATTTCCTTGACTTTATACATTTCCATCAACCCAAGTACCCTAGCTTATCATTTGTTCTCCTTTTGCCTGTTGCATTCCTTTAAAATGTTGGCACTCTTCTTTTCTTAACTGTAGTCTTTGTATGGATTAATGTGACTAATTGCAACATACAGGTCCTCATGTATATTTAAATGCTTCATGTAACTAGATTAAGGAATTCCAAGATTTTAGTTAATGCTAGTGGAAGTGGTACTAGAAAAGTGACTATATTTAAGGTTATAAGTAAGTAGCAAATTTAGAGTATGCCAGGCTTACATAGGGTCATGTCTGTACACCGTTCTTCCAGCATGTACTGCCTTTGCTGTATAATGTTATAGCTTCTTAATTTATGTTGTGCCAAATACAGAAGTTCTTTGGCATCAAGTGGAAAAATAACAAAATGTTTAAAAATGAACTAGAAAGGAAATGAGAGGAAGTGATCATGACCTGTTTAACATACTGACTGCATTTTTATGGAGGGACTGATTATGACAATGTGATATCTCAGCCAGAATAATTGGTCTACCATTCAAGTTTTGAACTAAATATGGGAAAGAGATTTTTCTGTTGTCTGTAATGTCCAGGCAGTTCTGGTGCATACACAGCCTTCTATACAATAGGTACCAAGGGCTGTTTCCCTGGGGTAAAGTGGCAGGGGCATGAAGCTGGCCACTGACTTCACCTAATGTTGAGGTTGAAAATTGTGGAGCTATGGCACAGTGCTTGATTATTTAAGCCCAAGGGTAACTTACCTCATGAATGCAAAGAAGGCATGCACAATAGTGTTTTTTTAGCTCCTGAGTACTTTTAAATAGGTAGCTTACATCTGTGTTTGAAATATTAGAGCAAGACATCTCATTTAATTGGTGTGTACTTTCTTCCACTTGCTTATCATTGTTGCCAGTGTGAATTCTTCCATTCTGAATCTCTTCAGCATACACACATTGTGAACATACATTGATACTAATCTTGTCCATGTCTTTCAGTCAGTATGAGTATGAGGGGTGAGCCATAAAACTGGCCCTACCACTTCGAATGAAATGTAGGACTTTGTTTATGGGGGCATCATGAAAGTCACTTGATTCCATGAAGAATTGATCCAGGTGGTGATATCTTAAATAAGCTATAGCCTCACAATCACACACATAAGATGTGTGTGGCTGATTCATCTTCTTGTAGGCACCTCTCACAAGTTGGGTCCTCTGTCAGTCCCAGTTTGGAAAGGTGCCCTTTTAGGTGGCGGTGTCCAATAAGTAATCCTACCACCCATCTGAGTCGATCTCTGTTTAATTTTAACAGGTCCCTCGTTATTTTGGCAGAGGGTCCTGATATAAATCCTTTGAGTCCAGTTGNGGTCCTGATATAAATCCTTTTGCCTGTTTGAGTCCAGTTATGGAATACCAGTGTTTTTTTTGTGATTTATGTTAGCCCAGTCCCGGATCGCTTTCTTGGCAACTCCCATTGAGATGCCACAAGCTGGTTCAGGTCCTGTGAATGGCTGTTCAGATCCTGTTCTTGCCAGTTGATCTGCGGTTTCATTCCCTACAATACCACTTTCAGTCAGTAACTGAGAGGCATTTATTCAAACCTCATATCAGTATTTGGTTTCTACCCTTCCCTGCTCCCAGCTATATCTTGCATCCTTCAAATCCCCAGTCAATTTCAAAACCTGTCTGGTTTCCCATGTAAGAGCAACACACTAACATAGTAGTAATACATCTGACAATATTGATAGGTTTATTAATTGTGGTCACATTTTTGCACAGGTAAATATGAATGAAATGTTTTAATTTCTGATCACTCAGTCATTCTCTGTTTAGGTATGCAAATTCAGTCTCACAGAACTAGTTGTGCCACCTTGTTGCTCAAAATAACAGAGAACAATAAGCATAGCTCTGCAATTAGGGCAATTTTTTCTATCTTCTGGCCATGAACCTGCAAAATTATTTCTTCATATGTGTGTATTAATTTATCATGACCCTTTATCTGCCAGATATGGGATTTAGTATAAACAAAGAATACGGAAAGAACTTCTTCATGTGGGTGCAAGAATATATGGATTTTGGTTATGAAGTAACATGCAGGAGGAACATTGGCAGAATTTCTATGAGGCAGAGAAAGAATTATTTACAGTTAAGGTGGAGAAATGATCATAGCTCAGCACAACGAACTCCATTCACTGCAATCTGAGATTTGCTGTAAGCATTGCCCATCAATGAAAGTATTTCTGTGCTTGAGAGAATTCAGTTTTTACAGATTATAATTCAGTGAAAGGACAACCCACATATGGTGGCAAAGCATTGAAGTTTCACATACAAAATGTGTTATATGTACAGTATAAAATATCTTACTGTGTGAGGATACATATTTGTCCATTTATATATTCAGATTTTCTTTGTCATTTTGTTTAGAATTTATAACAATATTTTAGGTAAACCCTGTTTTTGTGTAGGACACCTTGAAGTCAGGTAGTTGTTTAATGCAAAATATAAAGAGTGCTGGCTTCTGGGATGTGGCACTGCGTAGTCTGGTAGAAGTGCACTGACATTTCAAAGGAAAGTATTGTTTCCATCTTAGGCTCAAAGAATAAGTCAAGCCAGAAGAAAGAAACAGGAAGGAATCATGCATAACTTATGCATAGACTCTTAAGATATAGGCAGTACATTTCTCTGAAACTGTGGTGAACTCAGGCCACACTACATGACATCACTTTCCAAATGATGGTACTTTCATAGTCACTGCTATGAGAACCTCATGTCCAACATAGATTAAAATACTGCAACCCCTGTATAACAAAAGTTTATGAAATTAATATAAATGTTATGACAATTACTCATAATATCCAGATATGATTAAAATACATAATCCTCAATCCCAGCTTCTAATTGCTTGTATTGCTGCATGGCACTGATCTTTAGAATATGCAGATATGTCAGTGTTTATTCTTTTTGGTGTCTTCACAATTGAAAGTTTCCCTAACATGTGGATTAGCTTCATCATATCTGTTTGTCCATCCGTCTGTGTGCATGTAACAAGTAGAGAACCACCAAGTGGAATTTCATGAAATTTAATATTAAGAAGTTTCACTAAAGTGTGTCAAAACTGTCCAAACAAAAGTTGTAGATAAAATTGAATCTCACGTTTTATGCCCCATAGGTTTTTCTTTTATGTCTTTTGGTCTCTTTGACAAACAAATTATAGTTTATGCTGTTTACAGGTAATGACAGATGTAATGTGCCAGAACTATTATATTATATGAACATTACCTAAGTTGTTTGAAGTGGTTATCATGAATACATGAAAGTAATGAAGAATAATTGAATCTTCTTGGCATCTTTTTTGGCACCTGAACCAAGAAAATTTTTCTCATGCTTTCATGAATACTAGACAAAAATATAACTTCCACCTACCCTCATCAACTTTATCAGTATATCAAAAAGGAGTCTCCTTTACTGGCATAAAAGTGTTCAACAATCTGCCACAAAGTATTAAAAACTTGGGCAATGATACTAAAAAGTTTAAATCAGAGTTAAAGAATTATCTACATGCTCATTCCTTCTACTCTTTAGATGAATACTTCAATGTAAATAGAGAATGATGTAAAATTAAGTTATATTAATTTTTAAGCTAAAATTGCCTGTACTTATGTATGTAACCTTTTGACTTGTTCTGTATCCAAAGGTACTAACCTACTTAGGATTTATAGAATGTAAATAAATTCAATTCAATAACCTCTTGCACTCCCGTTGGTCAGTCAATTTCTATTTTGATCACAGAATAGCTCTTTCATGCATCCAAAGCACTTCTGCCTCAGGGTCATGTAAATTCCCTATTCAGACATACATTTCTCAAACTATGTAATGCAGACTTTCCCCTCCCAAACAAGGGGGAGGTGCAAAATATGGTTTCATGGTGTCTTTACAGATTGTCAGCTGCAAATAGGTTGCAGGGAAAACCTACAATTAAGTCTGCAAAAATTTGCATGTAAGGAGTCGTGGCTGCCTAGAGGTATCTTGTTATAACGGAAGCACTGCAAAATGCCCTCATATGCGAGTTCTTTATATAATTCCATAAAAAAATGACAGTGTGGATATTTTATTTCTCATTATAATGAAGTTCTTGTTATTAGCCATAATCTTTTTATTAAGGTTTCATCATGCTTTCCACAGTATCCATGAGATAACTGTTACAGTCCAGTGCAGAACTTGGGTTTAGCTCCCAATCCTGTGTTCCTCTTCTCTTTTATTCCTAAATTTTAATATAATGCATTAAGTGCATGTAAATGTTCATATTGTATCATAATGGAGTGCACCCAATCAGGAAGCCTGGATTGAAGTCCTCACATGTCTAGAGGCCCAGTCTCTCATTGTATGTGTTTTTCTCAGTCTCTACAAGAAATGGTTGTGCAGTACAATACCTTCATTTCTTGCATGTCTCTTTCACTTCACCAGTTACAGTCATCCATTGTACATTCGGTAGTGCAGTCAACTACAAAATCACTGTTATTGATGAAGTGTTGTTAGGCACATTATGTGAGAGTGAATAGTTTTCTAGATGTCATAAAGTTATTTTCCAAACATTTTGTCAGTACAGTTTTATTTTGGACCAAATCCTATGTAAGTGAACACAGTTTTATAAAAAGTGTTGGAAGTGTGTGAATGAAAAATATAATATTGTACTTGAATCTCATATAGGGTACTTTTCCTGTGTTTAATTTGTACATGTTTCCAGTTTTCATGCACTGAAAATTTCAACCATGATCCAGCATATCTCAAGGAAATCACCTGTCCACAACTTCTAACTTAGCTATTAACTTCAGACGTGAATTGCACCAGTATTGACTTGCTTGATTGTCCCAACATAATTTTATGCATGTATAAATTGGATTTAAAATAGTAATTTAGGTGCTAATATGTAATTTAATATTAAAGTACAGGTAACTCAAGGGAAACTCTTTCGTAGGATGAACTGGATGTTCATCATTAAGTTTACGTGTCATCTTATAGTTATGTTATTCTTGAAAAATGGGGCCCTGCTCTATTGCAGAAGTTTGTAAAATGTGGATTCATTCTGGTAACCCCCATCAACTGTGGGAGTTTGTTATAATGTGATCCTCTGATATGGACTAAATTATCTGCCATAGCAGGGCTGCCCAAGTTTAAATATTGAGTTGGTTCTGTGTTCCTCTAATGTGTGTTAGCTTTATAAGAATGTTTGACACTGATGTTACAGAACGGGAGTATCGATGTCTTGGGCAGTGGGAGGAAGATGGACTTATGTACACATACACACACCGTCGTGATGTTGGCACATATGAGTGCTTTGTGGGCTCAATTATATCTAACAATGAGATATACATCAAAGAAGCAGGGGACCACTGTCAGAGGAACATAGACCCAATGCACTATGGCATGAAGCTCACAAGGAAAGGTATGTATCTGTAGTCAAGAAGTAATTCCTAAGGATCTAACATGTCATGACTGTAATTGCTGTCTTGTGCAGTGATGATATTTTGGTTAGGAAACAGAACTTGTGTTAGAGGAATCTGATTTTCATCCCATCATATTCACCCTTTACATATCAATACCAGGCAAGTTTTCATATGAGTAATGCTTGTGACCTGTGTTCAGAAGTTACTTAATTTGAATTTTGGCTGGGGTTATGAGTTTCCTCAGTCCCTCCAGATAAATAACCATATAGTACCTTAAATTTGGTCACTACCACCTCAAAATTGAGGGACCAAGGTAGCTCAGTCAGTATAGTGATAGGCTATGGGCTGGATGGTTAGGGTTCGATTCTCAGTGGGGCCAAGATATATATTTCTACTCCACAACATCCAGACCAGTGATGGGCCCACCTACCAGCCTATCCAGTGGATACTGGGTGCTCTTTCCCTGGAGGTAAAGTGGCTGGGATGTGAAGCTATTACTTACCTCCATCTGGTGACAAGGTCAAGAATGATGGAGCTGTACTTCCGCTGCCCCATACGTCTCCATGGTATGTTGCTTAATTAATTGTAGGGGTGACCTTACCTTTTACCACTTCCATATCTTTCCAGTTCATTATTTTCTGTATTGTGCCACTACGCTGTCTGAGTTACTGACACCATTGTTAAATAAATTGCAAAGAAAACTGTTTGTCACTATTACTGAGCATGTTTATGTATTGGTAGCACTTCATAGACTTGCACACAATAGGTACATGGTTTTGATCTCAGTTACTTTACTTTATGTTAGTGGCTGTCTTTACTGAGATTTGTTGTTGATTTCTAGTCCCTGTAGCTGAATGCTGGGATTGTGACTTGAAAATAGGTTAAGATTACCTCTGTCAAAATCTTTACCTACTCACACTTTATGATTTTTTCCCATCTGAGTTCATTCAACACTTCATAATTTGCATTTGAAATAGTGTGTTAAATAGTATAATAATCAGTTATCATCTTTTAAATTGGGCTGGGTAGGTGATGCAGCATCAGTAATCCTTCATCATGGTAGTAAATCACTTAAAAATACACTGTGTGAAAAGGCAAACATGACAATATGAGGTGCTTTCAGTTTTAAAAGTTGTAAATCGTCACAGTGGTATCTGGCAAACATGACAATGAACCTTCAGGTTCAGCGAAATATGGGGAATTTGTTCACTGGCTGAGTGACTACTGCCTATCAGGAAGAACTCTGCACATGGAGTGAGTGAGTTTGAAATGGAGGAGTTACTGAAAGTGCATGTTCTATAATGAAATATCTCAGCAGACCAGTTTGTTTTACAACATCTCACAAATTCTTAAATTGGTTAAAATGGCAGAGTGTGAATAAATATCGTTAAACCATTAAGAAACTATAAATTAAAATTGTGAATTAAGCAGGCAAATGCTGATTTAATTAAATATTTACTGCAGGGGTGACCACAAGACATGTTGTTTATTTAATTCTGAAAGGATAATACTCTTGAAATTTTGGATGTAGAACTTTTCTGAACACAAGGATGTCATTCATTTCAAGGCTGTGTTATTTTGTGTTCCTGAATCCTGTATCTTTCCTTAGAGTGGTTTTTTTTAGTAATAAGTTATTCCACTCTTTTTCGTTCCAGTCGATGGCATGAATCATGCTGAATACAGTAGCTGTCAGTGTACGTATTTTGTTATGAGACACCATATTGGTCATAGCCCTAAAGTCTGTGAAAACTGAATTCCATAATCACCCCACTGATTTCTGCATCTTGAATGTCGTGTGGTTTGCTCCTAAGTCATGTTGATTTTTATGCTGAAAGTGGTAATGGTTTGTTTGATCATTTACTCTAAACAATACTTCATAGAAACCAGTAGTTATGAATTTTGATCTCAGTATAAAATAATAATGTTTTATTACATGTTTTATTTAGTTGGGAGCTTACAGAATATTTTCAAAAATACTGACTGAGGCACTTTAATTCACTGAAGAGGGCAACATGAACCACTGATAAATGAAGAGACATGATTACAGAGATCAGGAAGTTCAACACCAAAGTGCAGTTATTCTAATTACTGTTTTCATCTTTTACTTCAGTTTCTCCATAAGATCACAAATTAGGTCATGCCAAGATGCTCCTACTTCTGCAACTCTCCCTCATCATGCCAGAACATGGATTAAAATAATTTTAGGCTTGGTCACTGAGACCATGCAACCTCTGACATCCCATAAAGTCACCTTACTCAGATAACTGCTTTTGATTTTGTGAAATGTTCTCAGAAATGTATTTATATTTTTTAAGATCTGCCTTCTTGTGGATGAACCCCTTATCACTTGAACTTGACAGTAGATTGGAACAAGATTGATGTTAGAATATGAACATTTTAATAAGTTTTATAGATTTAAATATCAACTTAATAAATGCTAAATGTTGTTCAGCAGAAGAACACGTTTGCACGAGATTTGGTCTTCTATGGTCCAGTGCCAAGTTACACTTGACACGACATTTAATTGTACTGGCTCAGGTGTGAGACAGCCTCAGGACTTAGCTGTGCTATGATATTTGCCTTCATATGTACTTACTCTTACTATCTCCCAGCTTCCATGGGATTTTTTAAGCACTTTATGTTTTACAGTGAAAATTTTTATGATGTATCAGTATGAGTCTGTTTGAAATAGACCATCTGCAAGATGGATTTTTTTTTACTAAAGAATTTTCACGAAATGAATTTGTAGTGGACTTATGTGAGCCTAGAAATAACTTGATGGGTCACCTTGTATGTACAGTGGCAAAGAATTATCGTGTGCTCACTCTGAGGCAATAAGCTTCAGTTACTATAGGGGTGCACTCCTGAAACTTACCGTAGCAGCTGGAATTATATTCATGAAATTAATGTGTTTGTTTGAAGTTGTTAGTGGAGTGTTTATTTTTAATCACATTTTATTGTGAATTTAAAAATGGAATGCTAGCAAAAAGTTCTGGATCTTACATAAGCAAGCCAGAGATTCAGTTCTTAACATGTTTGGCCATTTCAAGTGGGAAACAGAAGATTTTGCCTGGTTCACAGTGTTGCCAGCTGTTAGGAACATAGAGACAGTGCTTTTGATGATGGATTGAAGACTTTAATGCAGTGTGAACAAAGGAGAGCCTTTACTTAATGCAAGAATATATGTGCATTTTGAATCATTGGATAGAAACTGGCAAAAAATGAATAAGTGGTCGATATGGTTGACTTTAACAGAAGTGTTTCATAGTGCAAATTTTTCGCTTCTTGTGAAAGGGGAGAATTTCCTTCTGCTAAGAAGTTGGCCATTAAAATGAATGAAGCTGGTGGACTGGAAGATAGTGAGGGATCAATACTGTTGGTTGTGAAATCAATGGCAGCTGACCGTTGCTAATGGAATTCAGTGACGTTGCAGCTGTGGGGGAAGTGTGTGAAATTAGACAAGCAAGGGTTGCAAATATGTTGTATTTAGATAAATGTGGGTAAATCAATTCCACACTCACAGAAGTTACTGGAAGGTGAATAATATGTCAGGTGGCCCACAAATCCCCACAGGTAAAGGTGTAAGTTCGTAATATGCCATGCTGGATTAGCTGATGGAGGATCTGTTCTGGCAATATATTAATTTTTCAATAAAAATAAAAAAATAATGCTGATTACTACTTGAAAATAATTACCATGCTATTCGAGAAGTGGTTTTCAGAACAATTCCTGCCATAACTTTGCCCTAGGGTATATCATAGTTGCATATTATGCCAGCCTTCATTCTGCTCTGTGTTGGAGGAACCTCCAATTATAAGCAGAAAGGCTGATGTATATTGGCTGCACAGCAAACACAGACCCATGCTGAATTGTTGCAGTTGAAGAGAACATGAAAGCCATATAATAAAAATTATGAAGAGGCTGACATCACAAGAAGTTACGGTCACAGACTACCGCATTGTCACTGTGATTACAGTTCTATTAAACTCATGCAGACACAAATGATTCATATATTGCCTTGAGATAACAGTTTTAAATATGTGGATTTGGGGGCTTATAAGACCATAGGGAGCATTGATGCTTCAATAAGGAAAAAAATGTGTCTGACAGATGGGTAGCTTGCTGGAACAGAATTCTATGGGTGAAATGAGGTTGTGGAGCTGATCATCATCAACTTAATGGAATCAGATTTCCATGTATCAGATTAGCAGTTACCTGTGTTACATATGTTATAAATGCCATATCAAATCATGTGACTAATAATGATTCCACAATTAAATTCTTAAGTGCAGTGTAAGTAAATCTTAATATAAAATGCGTGGCAGTGCTACAAATTGGTAACTACAGTCAACTCTCGATTATCCGGGATAATGGTGGGGATGGAAATCACGATTAATCGAAAACCTGGTTAAGACAAATTTTATTAAAAGTAGTACTGTAATACTGTACCTTCATAATACTATAGGCCTACCTATATTTAAATTTATTCAACCTCATTTTTATGTCATCTCATGGCCTATTTAATACTTTTTTTACATTACACTGAAGTATGAATTAGTTATTTCAATCACAGTCTTCAACAACATCCAGCACTTTTTATGAATATTAACACTTAAAAAAAATTTAATATTATCGTTTACTTTTTCGCGGCATTTTCCTTTTTCTGTTGAATACTTAACACAACACGCTTCCTTTTACACCCTGACATTTTGCTAACGCACTTGAAGATCGATACAAAGATACTAACTGGGGTGATGTATCTGTCCTTGAAACTTTCCACAAATCCTTGCATTCTTTCACCCTTACCCTAGAACATTGTGTTAGCATAACAGGACCAAAGAATGCAGAGCTCAGTTCACACTAGTGTGAAAATAGTGTTATAACTCGCCATGTGAAACAGAAGTGAATGAATATTAAACAACATATAAGCCTCAAAAAAGCCTCAGTAGCCCCGGTTAATCCGCCCCCAGATAATCCAGAGTTGACTGTATGTCTTACACAGAATGGTGACGTACCAAATTACATGCAAACTCATTTAAAATACACCAAAAACATTAGACTGGAAATGGTTAAATAAAGTGTTAGCATCATTACTGGTCCTTGAGATAATTGAAATAGAAGTCCAATCATTTGCTTTATGCAGACATGATTTCCTGCTGGTCTATAAGAAATGAACATAATTTGAAAATTATTGAAATGCAAGTATGGGGATAAAATGAGGACATACTCAGCCTCTCATCAGTTAATGCTTAGGGGTTTCAACATCTAGGACTGGAAACAACTTTACTTGCATTCAGAAGTCACTTAAGTGAATAATACCAGTGGTGACATAATGCCTTTTTTAAACATTTTCCCACTTGTTACCTGTTCTTTTAGAATTACAAAGATGGTACATCAGGAGATGAAGCACTTGTCCTCTGTGAATGAGTGGCTAGGTATATCAACTTAACTTGTTGCTGATTAACTTTTGAACTCCATGTCCTGTTACTTTCATGTTGCAGACTTTTTGAATAGCGGAGAGTAAGAAGGGAATCTTCATGGTTGGTAGTATCAAACTCCTTGTAAGATTTACAATAAAGGACACAATCTTTAAACTTTATTGTAGGTTTAGTGGCATATATATTTTCCCAACTTGATTAATAGACAGTCATATTAAACGTCATTTAGTTATAGAAATGTTATATATTATTGATCTAGAGCCAACATGCTGGCGTTCTGTGTGTAAGTTCTCATAGTTAGGACTGACTGGATTCAGTTTGGGTTTCTCCCTTTCCTATTCTCTAATGAAGTCGGTACTTTTTTTAAGGTGCAGTGTAGAAACAATGTTAAATAGTAGTCTGTTGTTTTGATTTCCTCTGTTATCTTATCATTAAAAGCAAAGTATAAATTCATCTATAAACCTTGCCAGGCAGGCATAAGCCAGGATGATCAGACACCTGGAGGCCAAAGAACAAACAACTGTAACTTCACAAACAGAATAAATCATGTTTGAAGTGGGCTGAAGTGTGATCTATGAAACTACTTTCTTGCATATAATGTGAAGGCATCATAAAGTGTATTTACTCTAGGGACATGTTTTGGAAATCAACCAAATGCTGGTGCAGGGGCCTTTCCTCAGCCACATCCAACCACCCCATGGATGTCCAGCAGGCGTCCTCCTGAACCCACAAAGCCATGGAAGCCAATCACAGGTAAAATAGTCATTTGCTTTACTTACTGCTGGAGTGTAATATAGGTAACATCAGGCAAGTTGCCCACCAAGATAATAAGACAGATGATGTATGACATACAAGATATACAGCAAGTATCTTATGAGACTGATGAATTTATTTCCTGTATTACCTGCCCACTTGTAACTTCCACTACTGTCATATGATGTATATTGTATAACATGAAATGTGCCTCTCTTAGACAAGTATTTTTTAGCTATTGGAAGCTAAAATGAGAGATGATCAAAGTTTGTGATTTACTTCATTGAATATATAAAGAAGCAAAAGAGGTTTGAGAGATGACATGGCAGGCAACAGCAGAACAAGTTGATGATTCAGGTTATTCCTTTATTTATTCCTTTGCTGCACAGAAAACAACAGAATTGTTTACAAGTTCTTTATTACAACTGTCACAACACAACTAATATCAAGACCTGTGCCTAGTTTTGGCTCTGCTATATGTTTCCNCAGAATTGTTTACAAGTTCTTTATTACAACTGTCACAACACAACTATATTTGGCTCTGCTATATGTTTCGGCTATTAATAACCATCATCAGGCAAATACATGATTAACATATATACACCACTGAACCACAGTACTAGTAAAATTGGATACAGTATTATTAATTATGTAAAATACTTGACATAAAAATACAATAAATTAGTTATATAAAACAAAAGTTATAGTATAAAACAAGGCTCTCTTTGGCTGAAATTTGTACATTCTCTCTAAAGGTTTCCTAAGCTGCGAACCTATTTGAGATTTCAACACAGTACTACTCTTTACCCTCTACCTTGTTTAATCTCTTGAAATTGAACCTCTCCATACAATATCTGTGTATTATTTGTTTACTCACTGCCAGTCTCCCCCCAACTTTTTCCACCACCAGGTAGTGGTCAGTATCACACTTTGTTGCCTTGAACAGTCGGCCATCAAGTACCATTGAATGCGGTCTCTGTATACCAAAATATGGTCAATTTGATCGCAATTCTTTCCATCAGTAGATGGTCAAGTAAATTTATGAATGTTACAATGTGCGATCATCATACTTTTGACAGTCAGATTTTTGGATGTGACAAAGTTTAGTACTCATTATTAATTTCATGTAAACTCTCACTTCCAATTGTTGGTTTGAAAATGTCTTCCCTACATACTTTTGCATTTAAATCTCCCAACAAAATTTCCATATGGTATTTAAGGAATTTATCACCTAACATGTTCTAGCTCTTTGTAAAAGCTGTGCTTCACGTCATCAGGTTTATCCTCTGCTGGGGCATGAACATTCAGAACAATGCTATTATACCAGCTACCTCTCAGTATTATGTAAGGTAAAGTCACACAGTAGTGGAGTTGGTTGAGGCACTATGCTACAAGCTGGAAGGTCACGGGTTCAAGTCCCAATGAGGTCATGGATTTTTTCAGTTGACCTAATCCTTCCAGCTGCATTATGGCCCTGGGGTCGACTCAGCCTCTAACAGAAATGAGTACCAGGAATATTCTTGGGGGTAAAGGGCAGATGGCTCGTAAGGCTGACAAACTTACTGCCATTTATGAGCCGATTATCTGCAAAATGTGGGAACCTCAACATCTCACAACCCTATGGGCCTCCATGGCCTGTTACAAGGATACCTATACTTACTTAAAGTTGTCCCTGTGCTTATCTAATTAACAATAAGCCATGATGACATATTTGGAAGTGGATATATAGACCCACCTCAGCACTAGTTAAAAGTGAGTGGTCAGCTTCACTCTCCTGTCGCTTTACCTCCTGGGGGATAGAGCCCCTGGTATCCATTGGATGAACTTGCTAACCTTGACAACTATGGATTATGAAGTGTTAGACTTTTATATGCTCACAATTAGGTCAAATCCGAGTTTGTGAGACTGTTCATGAAAAAAAATCCATGAACATCTCAGTATCGCACTGTACACAAGCACAGAGGTTCTTGTAAAACAGATGTACTTCCCTAAATTTCGAGTATCATATTAAACTATTAAATGTGGCTACATGTTGGAAAATTGGAAATACATTCCCATAGAAATTCATTTCATCACCAGCGTGTACATACCATTCTAGACGCAGCCCAGCCTCCTATTCATTGCGTCTCTCTTACCCCAGCGTTAGGCCTAAATTAGCTGGAACTTGAAGATGGTCACTTACCTGTATACATTTGGCACTGACGCCTAGAAAGTGTGATTGGGACCTCTGTTCAAATGTCCTGTGTTTATCTTCGAGGTGTCCTGTTCAAGCATGGGGAAATTTTTACCTTTCTAACCTTTCCTGCCATTAATCACAAATAATCAGGTTTTTAGTGCAATAAAACTTGTCACTTTCTGCATCCTCTCATTCATTTGAAATTACAGGTAACATAGTCAAAATAAAAAATTTGCGAAATTCCATTTTTCACAGGCCATATGAAGTCAGACATCTTTCATGTGCACTTGCTATAATGTTCTGTTCAGGACAGAGTAAGCAAAAAATAAATAAATAAAATACAAAAGCAAAGAAAGAAAATTCTCAACATTTTCAAGAATGTTCAAAATTACAGTCATTATAATTCAGTGTGCCATCATTTAAAATGAAGAGACCAAACTGGTCCACAGGCACTAAATATCAGTTTTCCACTGTACAGGAAAATTCCCTAGGGGCTGTTGAAGTCCTGTAAAACAGACCATGACCACTTCCTCCTAACTCACAATCATCCTGCCTTTCCATATTATTATTATTCCATTGTAAGATTCCATCGATCCAATCAAGGCTACAAATACACCTGGAGGATATAGAACCAGTCACAGACAAGGAACTAAAATACACATGCTATGAAAAAAAGCATAGGTCAGATCAAACAATAAACCTTACTGTTTATCTTCCTACTTTAACATTAAACATAACATCTTATATTTAACATTACCTATCTAATAAACACCATTTTCATAGATAGACAACCTTGGTTGTGAAGGGTAAAAATTATTTTTACCTCTGGTGTTGATATCATATGACTCTGAATTTGTTTTAAATAAGGATATATTATCGATTACATTGGTAAGTCAATAATTATCCGCAATGTAGCTATAAATTTTATTTCAATAGAAATATAAAACATACATTAACATCATTTTTCAACATAGTCCCCTTGCTTTTCAACGCACTTGGTCCATCGTTGCACAAGCTTCCTGATGCCCTCAGAAAAGAAGGTTTTCGGCTGAGCAGCGAGCCACGCATGCACCGCTTCCTTCACTTCTTTGTCCGAGGTTAATCAACGGCCCCTTAATGCCTCTTTGAGTGGACCAAACAAGTGGTAGTCAGAAGGGGCGATATCAGGACTATACGGAGGATGAGCCATTACATCAAACTTGAGTTTTTGGAGGGTTTCAGCAGTGTGGGGAGCAGTATGTGGACGGGCATTGTCGTGCAACAGCACAACACCTTTCGACAGTAGTCCTCGGCGTTTGCTTCGAATTGCAGGCTTTAGCCTGTCAGTAAGCATCTCACTGTAAGGAGTACTGTTTATTGTTGTGCCTCTCTCCTGATAATGGTCAGTACTGGGCCTTGTGAGTCCCAAAAAACTGTAAGCATCAGTTTTCCTATGGATGGTTGGCTTTTGAACTTTTTCTTGCTGGGCGATTGTGGATGTTTCCATTCCATACTCTGCCGTTTACTCTCCGGCTCGCAATGGTGGATCCATATTTCGTCACCAGTGATGATTCTGTCTAAGAAGATGTCACATTTGTTACCACAGTGATCCATATGTTGTTGGCAGATGTCCAAGAATGTTTGTTTATGCAACACTGTGAGTTGTTTTGGGACCCATCTTGCACAGACTTTATGAAACCCAAGTCTCTTGTGGATGATTTCGTAGGCAGAACCATGACTAATTTGCAGATGATTTTCCACTTTATCAGTAGTCACTCATCTGTCTAACAGAACCATGTCTTGTGCATGCTCAATGTTGTCCTCATCTGTGGCCGTGGATGGTCGTCCGGCTCCTTCCTCACGCGTAACACTTGTGCGACCATTTTTTAATTTTTCAATCCATTCGTAGACACCATGCATGGCAATGCTGTGCAAAACGACAGTGCTCCCAACAGAAACACAAATACAACTGCAATGCAGATAATTATTGACTTCCCCTCGTACAAAAATTAGCAATGAAAATATATATACTAAGAATAAAACAGTAATATATCTAGTTTCTTAAACAGCTCCCTACAGGAATCCCTATTTCTGGAATTTGTGATAATTCTTATGACCTTTTTTTGTAGTTAAATATATTGATACTATAAGGGGAATTCCCCCAGATGATTATACCATATGACATAACTGCATGAAAATAAGAATAGTAAATCATCCTTAATGATTCATGAGACACAATAGCATAACATGCTTTGCTTAATGTAACCATAAGTCCATCATAATGATGCTTCCATGACAAGGAGCTATCAACAGTAAACTAGAAAACAATGTTACATGATCCAAAAATTAATCAAGAGGATCTATTTTCCTCATAGCAGAGCCTGAAATTTCAGTCACTAATACCAAAACAGACAATCTTGAGACAGTTCTGGCCGCCTCATCCGTGATGTCAAAAGAGTAACATGAGAGTATTCCTTATCTAGTTTGTTTGATCTGTTGTTTTGTGTGGGTGTGAAATCTTGGTCCCTCTTCTGCCTTGCTCACATTAGGATAGGGTTGTTGGCGTTTGATAACAGATTGCTCAGACAAGTATTTCTGCCTAGGAGAGAGAATGTAACAGGCTGAAGAAAATTGCATCCTGAGGAGTTCTGGTACACAAGGTGCTGGGACTATTGTCAGCCATTGAGGAGTGAAAATTCACAGAAACTTTTTAGCAACTTAAACACCTCACCCGAGGAACCAGGGAGAGACATTACACAATTTCTTATATAAATTCGGCTTGCTTGTTTCTCAGTCCATCCTCCCTCACCAGACAGGTGAAGCCTACCTTTGTGTCAAGGTCTGTGACAAAAGAAAAAATGAAAATCTGTTCATTTCTGATGTGCTGAAGTGTGACAGGTGGAAAGGGGTTTTGTTTTATTGTTCCCTCAGTGAGAAAGACTTCTTGTAGACCCAAAATGAAACAGCAGGAACTTTGATATGATATGAAAGCCGTTATGTCCAGTTGCATGAGCAAGCTTATGGCTGATTAAATCTTGTACTCCTGCCTGCCACAATGAAGTTAAATTTATTCTGGAAGTCATTTAGTCTATAATGGCCCACCTTAATATAATTATATACTGCATAACCTTTATGTGATATTATATGATATATATACAGGGTGTCCCAGGAGGAATGTGCCAAACTTCGGGAGGGTGTTCCTTATGTTAAAGTATGCCGATATAACCCAAAACACCTATGTCCAAAGTTGAACGGTTACGGAGATAATGGCCCGAGAAGTGTCAAACTTTGACCGGGGTTACACACTTGTTGATTACAAAATACATATTAAAACTGGCAGGAATATGTGGATTCTGTAATGTTAATAATGTACGTAACATCAAAC
>NW_019722444.1:313078-324066 GCF_002891405.2 Cryptotermes secundus | reverse complement strand
AAAAAATTTTAACTAAAAATTTGAAAAAGAAAGAACAGAGATCTTATAGACATTTTAACTTGAATTAAGTTTAAAAAGTGCTAATTTAAAAATCAAATCGACGCGTGTAGATTAACAAAGATTTTATACAATTAGAAAGACTGGTAATTTTAAATTTTAACAAGCAGTGTAACAGCTACGTGAGTGATACACACCTGATGATGGCCATTTAGAGCCGAAACATGTAGTGTGGAGGAGGAAAAGAAGTAAAAAACTACAATAAAATTTGTTGCACTTAAGACGGTATTTATCCATATATGTCATGAAGGTATATAGAGGACACCTAAGTAATACTGCACCCATTTTTAATCTCAGCAATGGATTGAGAGGACTTAGCTTCATGCTCCAACTGCTTTATGTCCTGGAGAGAAGTATCTCTCTCACAAAATTTCAGATCTTAGATTAGATGGCACTAGTGTTGGCATAATCTCAGAAGTCCACATGTTGACCCAGCAGTCTCATTACTGACTGAACTATCAAGACTGCTTGTTAAACTGGACATAGACTCTTCTTCCACTAAAGAGCCCAAATGGAATTCTGATGCTTATCAGGGTGGGTGCAGAGGTGAAGAAAGAAAGAACAGCCAGTTTGTTCATCAGTAAAATGTGTTCCAAATGTGGATTTGGAGCTTTGTGCCCTTTGGCGAAGAGAAAGAGGAGGCCAGACTGAAATCCATTGATCAGTTAAAACAATCCACTCCAATGAATGAATGAATGCATGTATGTATAAGGGCCTTCTTGGCCCTTGCACTGCCACCACAGTGCTCTGTTGTGCCTCCCCTTCCGATTATCCCCTCAACAATCCTGCACTTCGAATGAAGCGCAGGATCTTGTACGTGGGGTAAAATCCACTCCAAATCAAGTGATTTTCTATTTGAAATTTCATTTTCTTAGTATTATATATGACATCCTATCACTAACAAACTCTACCCTATAAACTGCTGATATGATTCTTTGATGTGTGAAAAAGAAAACTGTATCTAATTCATTATTCTCATTCCCCTTTGCATAAAAAATATATATTCACCTGCTGGTTCAGTGCCACTTCTGTCCCATCTGACCTGTACTCCCACTAAATCTAACATATATTGATATTTCTTTTGCAACTGTCATGAGCCAACCTGCCCTTTACAGACACCTTACATTTCATGTACCAAATCTCATGTCAGTTTTCCTTAGCTTAGGTCATTTATCCAAAGAATCCATCTAGGTCTGAGGCTCTCTGTGACATTTTGTCACAAGCTTATTTTTTATGGTGAGGAGGAGTTAGCCCCAAGCCCAACCCTCAAGTTGGAGGATCACCCCTTGCCATCTGTTCAAGACAGCTTGTTTAATATATTCACAGCTACCCTCCATATCTGGTTGCCATCTCCTTCATCTGCAACCTGAGGATTTGCCATACTGTGGTGACAAGGGACCCACATAATGTGGGAAGCTACCTAATGAAAATTGGATTTTGTTTGTAGAGTCAAATTTCCTTGGATGACAGAATAATATTAGGTACTCATTCATGAAATTGTGAACTTCACTTCATAGTGGATTTGATGCAGAAGGAAGAAATTCTTCTACTTGTATCAGTATTTAATTTCTATCTTGCTTACAAGAAAGGGAAGTGGGAATATGTGTAGAAGTTATGTGTAAAAGTCACAAGATGATAATGAATCTCACACAGGTCATGGAATTTATGAACCAGCAAAGAATTCAAGAACTCATAATTTTTTAGATTTGGGGTGGGTCACCTATGCCTTTGGTTATGGAAAATCAGGGTATTTATAAATGGCTAAAGTTATCAATAGAATGACCACCCTTTGAATGTAAGAATGTTGCAGATTTCACATTTGTAAAATGAATAGATATGAAAAAGAAGAAAGAGGCGGAGATTCTAATTTATTAATTTTTTAAATGTATTGCCTTGTATGAAGGCACTGACCAGGAAATATATGAGACAGTTCATGTAAAATGTAATTGGTATACTGGACAACCTTTTAGATGAGATAGATTATACATCTGAGCCTGATTATACATCCTGTCAGTTTCACCGCAATCCATAAATTCTCTGTGGGTTCCTGGAGGCAATAGAATTTCCTTATCTATGATTGTACTTCATCTGAAACTGCAGCCCTGCTCCAATTGTAGGGAACTTGCAGTAAAGTTTGGCTATGTGAAGTGTTATTTAGTGATACAATGAAAATTTGTGTGAAGACATGGATGTAAGGGGCCTAGATTTTGTAATATGTTTTCATATTGTTTCACACACACTGAGTCTTTTCCATTAATTTGTGCCTTACAAATAAGCAAGCATATGATCACATGACCTGTATCATAAAACTTATATCACATATCTTATGTGTCTTATAACTTTTGTGGGGCTCTTAATGTGTAGTCTTGTCATTACTCTGATGACAACCCACTTCTTCGGAACAGTTTGTTGGCTCTGAAAAGGACCGTGGCTGCTGAGATGCTTGACCGGTGAGGTAGCGCGGTGCGCGCCGGTAAGGAGAGAGGCTGGTTACGGTGAATGGCTGGTGAAAGGCTAGTCGTTGAGCGCGGTCATAGGAGTCATGAGGCAGTGGCTACGCCAGATGCCCAGTGGGTCGGACAGTAACACGACCACCGGCGAGTCCAGGCACGGTGCCCCAGTGAGTCGGGTGTGAGAGCGCCGAGGCAGTTGTGCCTGGCGCAGCCTGCCGATGCCTCCGAAGACCAAGCACTGGCAATGAAGCCTGCTGGCTGAAGTTGCTTGATGTGGCTAGCTCGTAGACTGATGATCGACTGTATTGAACTGAATACTCGGCGTTGGAGCTGTCCCTTTTTATACACTGCTCGGTGGGGCGGAGTGAAACTCGAAATTGAGGAGGAAGAATTGATTGGCTGGCACGCATAATGACGTAGATGCGGGCTAGCAGCGATCAAGTATAAATACGAACGTTTGAAGCAATCTGATTAGTTAGCGCGCGTGATGGTGAAAAGTGATGTGAAGAGCGAGCGTTGCAGAAATGCGTGATAATGTGGGATGTTCCCACACTTTAATCAGTGATTAGTATAATGCAGTGTAAATGACCTGTGCCATGCCCTGTAGTAGAGCATGGTGATTTAAGTGACATATAAATTCACTGGACAAGCAAGCAGTTCCCAAGCATGTGCTAGTTGTGTGTGATATTTCCCATAAATGAGTTATACTAAAGCTGTCAACTAATTCATTGTTTGCACTCCAGTTTTGACACTTTATGTGTAACTACATACTTGTACATAAAATAACTCCTGCATTCACAGTTTTAGAAAAAATAAAGTGTTCAACAATTCGTGATATATGTGAAATGTATCCGTATGCTGCTGAAACCATATAAATAAATATCTAAAGAAAATAACCATAATAAAGGCACGGAAAAGCTTTTTACAGTGGAACCTACACTTAATATTCCTAATTTAAGATTTTTCCCTGATTTAATGTTAAATTTCATTGGTCACATGTCAGTAATCTGAATGTTAATTTTCCTTCAGCTCCCCAGAGAAACTTTAAATGGAGGATTGACTTTATTTAGCACAAAGGACTCTGAAAAGCAGTTTGCAGTTTTTAACAACACAAGTTGTAAATTCATATTTGTTGTAGATTTGCTTTCTTTAATGAATGATAACTATTTTTTTTCAGCACCTCCAAGGGAAGCCAGTGGTGCAGATGGCCACCAAAATTCAGCAAGTATTCCACTTCTGTCTATGATGATTGTTATTTTTGTATATTTCTGCCAACACTGAAGTAACATAATTGAACTGTCCAATCAGTATTCTGTGAACCGTACATGAAGTTATAATGGATCGGCAGAGTGATGAAAAAACTATTGGACAGTACCAGGCACTTGTCTCGAGACATGCAATAGCACCAGCTGTGAATGTGATGTCTCATTTGGAGTATCAATAACACTCAGCATATTTTCTGTGGCCTCTCCAGTAAGTGATTGCCCACCATTCCACTTAACATGAAAGTTGTCGTGGACATGTTTCAGATTATTGGACCAACTTTTGTGTTACAATAAGTTCTTGGTGTTAATAAGAACATCTCTCAGATCTCACCTTGTCTCGTAATTATCAGAAAAGTTTCTTTGTGTTGTGTGCTTGTAGTGATCAGAAGATGAGTGATATGTGCCCAAAATTTAGCACTTGACAGCTGTTTTGCATGCATATTTTACAGGGCCTTCATTTACTGTGACAGGCAGGACTCATGATATTTTTAATCCAGATGACATATACTCCTGTTTTTAACTGTTGACATGTGTGTTTGTATTTAGTAGTGGCATGGTGATGTGCATTTATGAGATAGAAGACTCGAAATGGCAGTAGTGGTTTATGTTGACCTGGCAGTATGAAATGGAAAATTTTATTTATTTATTTCTTCTCATAATACAGAAGCATATGTGAAAGGGACAAAGTGAAGTGTGAATTTAGTTTGTAGATTGAGAAACTATGTTCTTACCACAGCATCATGCGCACAGAAAGAACAAAGTTTTGTAGTAGAGGGTCACTGAATGTAATGTGTTAAGTTATAAATTTGTGCCTTACATTTAGAGTGGCATCTTGCAGGTCAGGAAGCAGTGGATAAATCAAACATAGAGTGATTAACCTCCTTGACAGGAAATATTTTGTGAACCACATCAAAAATCTGAAATCTTAATGTCTACACAACATGAGCTATGAAGTGGGAGCTTGTGAATCTTAATCGTCAACTCTCCATTGTCAGTTTAACTTCTACTATGTTCAGAATGTTAATATTTACTGACAAATAATTTTTACAACAGTGTATATATATTTAACTTTCAAGCAGCAGTTTTTAACTCTTGTTGAAATAATTTTTATTTTTAACTTACAATAACATTTTAAGAAGTTTCAACAAGTTTTGTACAAGAGAAGTTTATCATGTTCATAATGTCTGGTTTTCCAGAGTGATGCTTCCAGTTACACTTTCTGTTCTAGTTACATGGAAACATGTTTCCTAAAAGTGGAAACAATAAATTTCAGCAGATAAAATGTATAAATACAGGAGAATAAATACAAACAGCTTCCCATGTAGGGTCTCCTATTTGATGACACACATCATTGTCAGTTTCAGTTTACAGGGCAGTAGTAACTTAGAACAGAAATATTTGTTTATTTTTGCAATTCTAATTGCCTAAAAATTATGTTTATACTTACTGAAACAAAGATAAGTAAACATTTCTTTTTAATTATGTTGGAATTTTATATGTTTATAACCAAATCTGTGAAGAATATTCTTTATGAAATATTAAAGACCCTGTATTTTTCAGAGATTCAGAATTTAATGGTCCCTCTTGCATCTGTTTACAAATTATTTGAAGGGGACATGTGTTAACTTTCTGATGTAACATTCAGAACACTAGTTTACAAAGGCCCAGTGAAAATCCCTTTCATGCTATACAGAGGATATTCCTTTCTATAATAATAATAATAATAATAATAATCCTCTTTGTTTGGTAAGTGGTTGGTTTTCCTATATTGTTATAGGTTATTCCCTACTTATGATGTTAAGACACTGATACATCATATTTACCTCTAATATCATACTCCAGACAAAATATTTTTACATGCATTATTCACGATTTTTCAGAACTCTGAGTCTACTGCCTTGTGCAAATTTTTGACTGATGTGGAGTTGTACAATATGACTTGTCTGCACTCAGTAACAGAACCTAAAAATATTTAATATACAATTTATAATAATCACTGATTCTTAAACTATTAATTCATAGAATTAGAATGGCACATATTTTTTTCGAAGGTCCTGCATCAGTTTATAACTTTTAAGCATGTGGGAAATCCATATTTGTTTTGTAATATGATTTTCAGGAATGAATTGGAGTCGTAAGTTGGGTAGAGCCTGAATATGGTTACACTGACTCTGGAAATACTTAAATGCATTGAAGATACATGCCAAGCTCTGAATCTGGGTATTATAAAAAGCAGTTTGAGGCTGAATTTTTGTCCACAGTTTTAATTTGGCCTCAACAGTGAATTAATTGATTGAGGAAGTGTGCATGAGTTATTGCATAATGAACTAAAAACCACATATGTAATTTTAGACAAGTCCCAAATGAAAGAAGAGCCATAACTGATATTCATGCTGCATTGAACTGGTGTGTACTATTTGTTTACTACATTGATAGAATTTAAAACATGTAGACAGTATAATAGCAAGGTATTAGACTGGCGAAAACATATTCATTCATGTCATGATGGCATAGGAAAAAAAGATTTTGCTTTACCCATTCGTATTTTTTGTAATACTTTCTCCTACAATATCAATTCATTATTGATAATTTATTTACATAATTCATTAGTTCCATTTTGGTGAGTAAATGTTTTCTTCATGTACAAATAAAATGAGATTATTCACCTATGTTACTTCGGATTACATAAATTTAGTTGGTGTAATTCATATCTCTGTTCCAATTTATTTGGCATCACAACATAAACTTGAGACTTTTTAAAATACCACTAAAGAGTGTAATGCTTTAATATTAATCCTTAAATCTTTTCAGCTGTGCAATTAGACTTCAGCTGAAATTGTAAACCAAGGATGAAAATGTTATTGTTCTGTTCTAGCACATCTGCTTCCCAGCATTCCATTGAGAATTAATTTCATGAAGCTGCCATCATTTAATTCTTTTGAAAAATAAGTAAAGTATAAAGGTAAAGTTGGCACTGTGCTTAATTAAGCACCATGTTGCAAAGGTGAATTTGGGAGTGTAGGTATAGCTTCAGCATACTGATTGAAATTCATGTTTCTTCTCATAATTTTACAATTAAGTTTATTTCAGTCCAATGTGACATATAATGCCTTCACCACTTCAGCACTTAGTTACATAACATGTTTCGATTCTTAATGAATCATCATCGGAGCTATACCACTACGATCAGGAACCCACCAATACGTAAATGTTTTTATAAGACTATATACACGAGGGCATGTTCCCCATATCACCCAAGAGTCGCCCAGGGGTGTCCACATGAGGCCTGCATGGGGTGGGAGTTGATGGGCTAGGTTGCACTAAGTCTGTCTGACTCGTTCTGCCACCACCATCTGGTCTGTAGCCCGAGCCTTTGCAACATTCATCAGAAATGCCTTGTATTTCAGTTTTGAATCAGGGTTTATATTTTTGTAAACCAAATATGAATTGAAAATGGCACAATTTATAAGCCACAAGGCAAGTTTCACTTTTATTATCTGTGGTCACAATTCTTTGTTGACCCCTGTCACTTCCACTGTCTGAGTCACTAATCACTTCTCCTCCAAAAGGCATGTCAGACAGCTCATCGGAGAACAAGTCAGAGAGATCACTTTGCCTTCAACCGCTTTTGTCCTTGAAACATATTCGCCTCTACTAACTTCCTGCCTGGTACATAAACAGCTGGAAGGGACAAAGTTTATTTTCTTTTGGAGTAGGGACCCTAGCCAGCCAGGTCAAGTTACTGAATACCTAGCATACATTCCGAAGATTTGTTTTGCAGTATTCATTGCAGTTGCATGGCGGCAGAGCAAGGTATAGTGTGTTACAACCTAATGTGTCCTAAAATCATGATATCATGCGACTGGTCCGCCATGTTTAAAAGCAAAAAGTATGATATTGTAACGTGTTTTGAGTTCGAATCTCGTTGGTCACGTGTGTAAGTTCAGATCCCACTTCTGACACCAGTGTAACATGTTTTGAGTTTGAATCTCATTGGTCACGTGTGTAAGTTCAGATCCCACTTCTGACACCAGTGTAACATGTTTTGAGTTTGAATCTCATTGGTCACGTGTGTAAGTTCAGATCCCACTTCTGACACCAGTGTAACGTGTTTACGTTACTGAAGACACCGTAGAGATGGTTAATTGGTTTATTTAACCATCTACAAATAACGGCTACAATTACTTATCACACAGTTGCGGGGTTTCATACTTCATAACCCTAATCGCAAATCATTTCACTCTGTCTTCAGTAGTCTACACGTTTACAGTACAGGAGCTATGTATCACTGTATCACACACTCCCAATTACACAATCACACACACGTCCAGTTCTTCTATCTGCGACGGCTGCTATACTCCAACTTGTAGTCGGCTGACTGGAGAACTGTTGATAACACACTCGCTCGTAGGCTTGCTCGGAACTATCTTCGGCGATGGCCACGTTATAACTCGGCGGCTGCTGCTATATGTCAACTCGACTCGGCGACTGTTACTTTATAACTCGGCGGCTGTCACAGTACAACTCGGAACTGTCTTCGGCGATGGCCAGGTTACAACTAACTGGTAGCTGCTGTGCAGTTTCCTTATATAGCCGCAGTGGTGCCTGTTGCGGTCCACGTCACAGTAGGAAGTTGATTACGGGTACGTAGCGTTGCGCGTTACGTCACCGCGGAGGGGTGGGAGGGAGCGCTACGTTACCGCTACGCGTCTGTGGCCTGAGTTGCCACGTTGCTGCTGGGTAGGGAGGGGTTCTCCGTTGCGCAACATGTTACAATATCATGCGTCCAGTCCGCAAAGTGGTAAAATTCAATATCCAAGCAAACTTTGATACCATATTATACTAACATGGCATTTATTCTAGTTACTTGATACTCATACATAAAATGGCCAAGATGTGCTACATTACATGCAGTGCTTCTGTTATTAGGAACTCTTCTGCACATATTGGAGGCCGTTATGAACATGATTGTAGAAGGCACATGACCACATTTCAAGGGGGAATCATGCATGCTTGAAAGGTTAATGGTCCTGTAGTAATACAAGATTAGTAATTATATCTTCACTATGGAGAGAGCAACTGTACGGGTGTCATATTTCAGATTACAGTGATTTTTTCTTTTTTACATTTTATATATGTGAAAAAGTATGATTCAGGAAGCGTATTATAAACTGTGATCATAATTCACTTCAATGTACAGCTTCACAGCTCTGATAAAATTCAAGTTTAAAGTACTTGTCAGCACTAGAGCTTAGTCATATTTTTATATGTATGTGACATGAAAGTCCTGCTTTATCATTTTATGGTGTAAATTATTTTGCATAATATGTAGGTAATGACTGTAAAAAGTGAAGAGACTGAGGATGCTTGGCATTTTGTTGCATGTGGTCATGATAGAGGATCAGCATGCAGTCATTTAGAAAACTAATGAAAGTCATAAATTAGAAATACAAACAGCTGATGGTAAATAATTATCTGTATTATAATGATAGAACAAAATATCAGCTACTTACATATTATAACTTGTTTTATCTTAGTGAATCTATGTTAATTTAACAGGAAACGATCTTGTATTTGATTTTTCTTTTGTTTTACCAAGATTATCAGTATTTTAACTCTAGAATTGTGACATTACTTGCATTATGTTTAACTGTTCAATTTACATATGAACATTTTTTATAAAAAAATCAAGCCTTAATGAAAGTAGATGTTGCAAGAATCACTGTGATATTTTTATATCAGCTCAGCTGGCTAGTTTAATGTAGTAAATCTTCCCTCAATAGAAGGGACAGAAATGTTCATATATGCAGCATAAGGCACACACCGTTAGAGTATTTTTAACATCTTGAACAAATTAATTTTGTCTTCCAAACAGCACATTTTAATACTAATTGCTTAATGTAGTTCATTCTATTGGAAACTACAAACCAGGGTATGATTTCAAATGTCAGAAATTGAAGCTTAGTGTCACTAGTAAGAAGTTGTAATTTTACTTTAAGTGAGATATTTGTAGTATAAAATACAGTCAACTCTTGATTATCCGGGGACGGATTAACCAGTTTGTGGCTTAACCGGGGCTACTGAGGCTTTTTTGAGGCTTATATGTTGTTTAATATTCATTCACTTTTGTTTCACATGGCGAGTTATAACACTATTTTCACACTAGTGTGAACCGAGCTCTGCATTCTTTGGTCCCGTTATGCTAACACAATGTTCTAGGGTAGGGGTGAAAGAATGCAAGGATTTGTGGAAAGTTTCAAGGACAGATACATCGTCCCAGTTAGTATCTTTGTATCGATCTTCAAGTGCGTTAGCAAAATGTCAGGGTGTAAAAGGAAGCGTGTTCTGTTAAGTATTCAACAGAAAAAGGAAAATGCTGCGAAAAAGTAAACAACAATATTAAATTTTTTTAAGTGTGAATATTCGTAAAAAGTGTTGGATGTTGTTGAAGACTGTGATTGAAATAACTAATTCATACTTCAGTGTAATGTAAAAAAAGTATTAAATAGGCCATGAGATGACATAAAAATGAGGTTGAATAAATTTAAATATAGGTAGGCCTATAGTATTATGAAGGTACAGTATTACAGTACTACTTTTAATAAAATTTGTCTTAACCGGGTTTTCAATTAATCGTGATTTCCATCCCCACCATTATCCCGGATAATCGAGAGTTGGCTGTATGTCAAAGTTCAGGAATAATCAGATATTTAATTCAGAGAAGTTTGATATATGTGTCTACTTTTAGTCAAGTCTGCAAATTAATTTAAAACATAAGGGTAGGGTTCCAATTTGTCCAGATGAATGTTACCATTGAGTAATTTGCACTCTATATCTGGTAGGTCATAATTTTAAATTCTGGGATGGAGGCTAGCTCTCTTGGTAGGTGTTCTCATTCTTGTCCTTAGACTCTTCAGCCAAGTTTCGGGATAGATGATATGTAACTTATGCAGTTGACATTATGTCTATAAATGAATTAAGACTCACTCTATCAACCAGTCTNGGGGGGGGGGGTCCCAATTTTACTTTTTCAGGTGTTTAGCAAAGTTACTTGGTTGCAACTTGTCAAAATTGCCCCATGTTCATAGAATATATATCTAATTATTTTTATATTTTGAAACAAATGTGCCAGGAACATCTGGTGTTGTATATTAGAGACAATACCCATCCCCAATGAACATTTGTCATATTATATTTCCAAAAAGTCTAGTTT
>NW_019722444.1:306925-313004 GCF_002891405.2 Cryptotermes secundus | reverse complement strand
CCAATTTGGCCACTCAGGAATTTAAACTCCGTTAGTGGAAGTGCACACCCACGCCACTAGTAGAAGCGCATGCACAGTCCTAAATATTTATTTTTAAATGTAGTAATTAGCAGACAGACTTGAGTAAAACCCTAATAGAGGAATTAAAATGATACCTAAGTGAACAAAAACAAAAAAAGAGTATATGTATGAGTTATGCCCAAACTCATCCATGAGCCAGTACTTTTATTGCAGATTTTGCAGATTAATATGTTAACACATTAAGGACCAGTGATTTAAATCACCCTGGGGACCGCCATTATTAAACCTACTATCATAACTTCTGCACTGTTCACTTTAAAAATTAATATAAAATCTCCTAATTAATTTTATGAACTAAAATTTTTGGAGAACACTTACCAATGCTCCTAGAAATACTTGAGGATGTGATATTTCTGGAAACATTTCCCTTTGTGGAGTGGCATTGCACAGAACTTGCAAATGTAGACATACTCCTTTTTTTGTGAACTGTGCAAACACGACATTGCCTAGAAGGATGCTTCCCCTTGGAATGTTCACTCTTCACAATTTTCATGAGGGTGTTTCCCCATATCACGTGAGAGTCGCCCTGGGGGGTCCACATGAGGCCTGCGTGAGGTGGGAGTTGATGGGCCCAGTCGCACTAAGTCTTTGTCTGACGCTGGTTCTGCCGCCACCATCTGGTCTGTAGCCCAGGCCTTTTCCACATTCATCAGAAATGCTTTGTATTTCAATTTCGAATCATGGTTTAGATTTTGTGATTTTTTTTTAGATTTTTTGCTGCCCTGCAATGTTACTACACACAATGTTATTACCCGCATTATCATTGGAGCTACTGTCACTTTTACTGTGTGTGGCCACAATTCTTTGTTGTCCCCTGTCACTGCCGCTGTCTGAATCACCATGACTCCATTACTACATGTCTCATAAGGCAGGTCAGCTAGCTCATCGGAGAAGAATTTGTCCTTGATCCATTCTCCGCCACTAACTACTGGCTGATACATACAGCTTGAAGACTGCAAAGCATTTTCCTTTATAGTGGGTTAAGAAAACAGCAAGGTCAAGTTACTGATTGCTAAGTAAACATTTCAGAGTCTTATCACACATCTGCAGGCAGCTGTGTGTAACCTAGATGGCCAGAGCAAGGTATAGTGTGTTACAACCTAACATGTCCTAAAATCATGATATCATGCGACCGGTCCTCAATGTGTTAAAAATATATAGTAAAATTTGTTGTACATACTTTTTTGTTGTTATCTGCTTGATGTATATATAGGCTGAAATGAAACTCCGTATTCAATTTCACTATGAACACACAGAAAACAGATCACACTCTGTATCTCAGCCACAATGCAATTGTCTGTTCACGACCATAGAAGGGGCAATAATCTCTTGCAGCTATAATGGAGGGTCTTAGCACTGAAGAAGGGACCCCTCTAGCTTTTTCTTGAATAGCCATGCTGTAATTCTTCTGTCCTTTACTAAAAAAATTTAAAGAAAATCGGAAGAGAGTAACAAAGATGTAAAATTTGCCAGCAGAGAACCAAATGATTTTATTCCTTCCATCCGTCTTATGACACCAAGGACTGCTAAAATATGTCAACTGTTACAAGCAGGAATGAATTTATAATGCAGAACAGGGAAACCATTCTTACAGTACACATCAGAATGAAAAAGAAAAAAAAAATTGAAAATAGAGTATAATTCTTTATATAAAAATTTTCACATCTTCCGTTATAATATGTGACACTATGTTCTTTGCTGATACAAACAAAGTTAATTCCATCCTTTTATCATAAAAATTGTGTTAGATACAGCATTTTTAAGCACAATGCTTAAAATTGTTTAAGCACCGTAACAGGAACGGACATTTAAATGTGCACCAGCAGCAGGCATTTAAATAAACTCCGGCAAGCTCAAGCTTACCACCATTTCAGAGTCCGGTATTTAAAGGTTAATATTATTTTAAGCCAGAAAAGATCTGTCCCATAGTTTATGCATCTAAATTTAATTTGGACATTTCTGATTTTTGACACTTAATTTATTTTTATAGAAGGAAACAGTTGTAATATGCAGCTAATTATTTTTTGTCATAATTTCTAATTTATTTTAACAGTAGTGCCGTTTCTGTCTTTATACACTGTAAAATATTTTTAGATATTTTTTAATTGCTGTAATAATTTGTTTGGTTAACAATCAAGTTCCTTCCGTCAAATGTGACACTTTTTTAAGTTTTCCACCTCGTCAGCACCTGCCTTACATGTTTCGGCTCACCACGGAGCCATCATCAGAGGCATTTATAGTAGAAAAAGAAATCACCAACACACAAAACTTCACTTTGTCCAAGATAGCCACGTTCCAGTTAATTAAAATAATTACAAATAGTTAAAATTACCCCGAATGNTAACAGTAGTGCCGTTTCTGTCTTTATACACTGTAAAATATTTTTAGATATTTTTTTAATTGCTGTAATTATTTGTTTGGTCTTTTATTTTTGAACAATCAGTACACTTTAAAAGCTATTAAAATGTGTGATCCTGCTGATGTAGATGACATGAATAAATGACTAAGTATATAGTCTTATCTATTCCACTGTATGTTTTGTACAAGATGAACTTTTAAATGTGTGTGTATTTTCAGCATGAAGAAAACTGATTTTGAACTTCAAGACTTACTTGATTGTAGTGTGATAATAGTGAACTGTATTTTATATTTGCAATGTATTATTAGTAAATAATGATTCAAATAAAGTGAACTTGTAATAAATTTGTTTACTTTTGTATAAAGAAATCTAGTGTAAATGGAATTACTGAACTGATTAAATAGAAATAAAAAATAAAATGTTCCATATGTCCCAGTAAAAAATTCCATAAATTAAAGACAAGAAAAATACGTTATTGTACTATATTTCATGGAAACTAATGTATTTCTGTATCATATTTCTGTTAATTTGAAACACCATTTCCTAATTCCCACTCTGCCTGTTTGTCTGTGGACCTAGTGGGAGTATTTCAGGTTTCAACAGAATAATGAAGTAATACAAGTGAGATATTCTCCACAACAGATTCTACTGTCATTCAACAGTAATCAGTCATGAATACAAAATATCATTCAGTATCTCAATAATATAAACCAATTTGAATGTATGTGAAATAATTAGGTCTTATTTTAATGATTAAGTGTTAAATTTAGTGGTTAATTGATCTTGGTGTAGAGTTAGGATGAAGGATTCAAACAAAACATTGGAAATATATTGGCAAAGTAATGGTTATATTACATTACATTGTATTGCATTCCCTGGATCCAAAGTTAGTCAAAATGACTGTAGGATGTGGAATATGTCAATTAAAAATAAAACCACATGTACAGTACAACTGAAGTTTCCACACAAGAAAATCCAAGAGAAAACAGTGGCTATACATAAGGCTATTGAAAAATACATCCAGAGACACACACACACACACACACATATATATATATATATATATTTATTTATTTATTTATGAATACTGTCAACTTATGCTATTTACACAACCTTTAAATGGATGAGTAATTTTTAGGCAATGTGTATTCAACAATAAAATAAATGTGTTTATTGTTTCAATGCTATTTTAATTTTTTTTTTTTTTTTAATTCATAAGACTCTTGAGGTCAGATGGCAGATTATTGAAAATGTTGATCCCAGGATAATATGTGCTTTTCTGAAAGCATGAGAGGTTAACAGACTGTATATAGAGTTAGTACTTGTGTCTAGTGTAATGAAATTATATATGCACATGGAAGAGTTAAGATCTCTAGTCTCTTAAATAGATCTCTACAAGAATTATAAAATTTGACAACCAACATGATTCTAACAGTTTTCTTTTGCTGTGAGATGAATTACCATGGAAAACTATTTCTTAATTCCTTAAAGAGTGAATATAAGCATAATAAATTGATTTGAAACTGTCCGTGTTGCTGATATGCAACATAGATCTAACAGCATAACATGTTCCACTTAGCTCTGGAACCAACTGATCAATATGGTTTTTTTCCAATTTAATGATTGTCAATTTGTAAGCCAAGGAATTTTGTGTTCACTGCCTCGTATACTATATGTATACGTATATATATATATTTAATTAACATTGTCATGAGTTTATTGTTATAAATTTTTTATGTCTGTTTGATCTAAATTCAGGGGCAACTTGTTTGCAGAAAACCATTTACTCATTTGAGTGAGAACTTTGATATTATACTATCACATGTATGGATGATAGTACACTGTCACGTGTAGGGGGGCATGCATTACTGATATTATGAGTTACAGATTTGATTGATTGTACAAATTAGGTGTCTCTATTACAATTTCGCTTGATTAGAACAGTTCACACATTTGACTCCTGGATAACGAATCTCTCACTGTTGTCTGGATCTAGCACGAGCCTCTAGTCTTCTCTTCTTTATCCTTCTGTATTCTTCTGTCATATTCTGGCCTGTTTTGCTCAGTTATCTCCCTGAGGTAGGTTCTGGTTGAACAGTATGGAGATCACCTCCTTGAAGAGTTCTCTTTTTGTGTCTCCAATGTATCTGCCCATTTCTATATCTGTTGCCTAGGAGACATCTTCAGTAGTTCCTCTGTTGTCATGATTATTGAGACCTTCACTACTAAGTGACCGAAGTTCTATGGTTCGAGTGCATTACCTAGGAAATGTGTTTACTGAGCCCTTGCCTAGCTATACATGTTACAATACAGAACTCATCTAGGTTTTCACCAGAAATGATGAGACTAGTGTCATCAGCAAATATTATGGGTATTGATGGGGTGTTTAGTGTAGGAAGGAGGTTATTTATGTAGATAAGGAAAATCTATGGGGGAATCCAAACTTTATTGTTCCCAAGCTTGAGTAGGTACTTTGGGTTAAATTTGATGATTTTATTTCGGTGTTTTGTTTTCTGTTAGGTAGGATCTGTACCAACTTGCTGTTGCTTCTTGAATGCCAAAAAAAAAAATGCAATTTAGTTAATCAAATTTCGTGATTAATGAAGTCAAAAGCTTTTGTTTAATCACAGAATATTCCACCAACATGTGTTTTTTTTTTATTAAGAGATTTTAATACACTCTTAACTTAGAATGATGCATTTTCAGTGGATATTCCTTTCCTGAAGCCAAATTGTTCTGGGACTAGTAGTATATTATTAATCTGCAAATAATGGCTTAACCTATAGTGCATAACTTTCTTAACACTTTAGAGAAAGTTGTTAATAGTGTAATTTGTCCTGTAGTTTGACATACTAGTTTTGCCCCCCCCCTTTTTTTTTGTACTGTGGTCTTACTACTGAAAACTTAAGACCATCAGGGAAGATCCCTCTGAATAGTGTTTACAAATGTGGGTTGATGCGCGACTGATTAGAGATGCACAAACTTTTAAAATTTTACCTCTTATTCGATCATAACTTGATGAGATTTTTGCTTCGATGGAATGTATTATACGTTTCATCTCAGTTTCAGTAGTTGGAATGGTTGTAATACCAAGGAATTTTCTAGTAAATGCTCTTTTAAAATTAAATTGCATCATCTCTCACTCCCTGATGCAAGTTTAGATTTTCAGTAATTATCAGAAAAAAAAGTATTAAAGGCATCAGAATTTCCTTCTTCATTGTTTATAATATGAGATGGTATCTGTTCAGTCAGATGTAATTTTCCTGTTTTATGTTCTATAATATTTCAAGTTGTTTTTATTTGATTTTGCTATAAGCCTACAGTAATGCTGCCTTTTAGCCACTTTTATAATTCTCCTCAGGATTTTGCAGTACTTAATGTAATATGCTCTCATGTGTGGATTATTAGGGCTCCTGCTATATATTGTAACGTGTCTGGAATCCAGAAGTCACTTCTATGGAAACGCTAGAACAGACCATTGCATAAGAAGTAACAATAGCGATACTGTAATTCCAACAGTGAGCTGTTGTATCGAGAACACCGAATCTCCACGGTAACGACAAACAAAGCAACGTCTCCATGGTTATAACAGAAGGTTCATTTGCCTAGCAGCGGCGAGGGTATAAATAGGCCAGCTTC
>NW_019722444.1:294047-305595 GCF_002891405.2 Cryptotermes secundus | reverse complement strand
GACCTTTAGGCTGTTCGGGGACGAACAACCTTTAGAAGGGAGCAATGTAACGTGTCTGGAATCCAGAAGTCACTTCTATGGAAACGCTAGAACAGACCGTTGCATAAGAAGTAACAATAGCGATACTGTAATTCCAACAGTGAGTTATTGTATCGAGAACATCGAATCTCCACGGTAACGACAAACAAAGCAACGTCTCCATGGTTATAACAGAAGGTTCATTTGCCTAGCAGCGGCGAGGGTATAAATAGGCCAGCTTCGATGAGAAGCCTTGAGTCTCGGAATAGTCTCCGAAGAAGAAAGCTTCGGATCGCCCGTCTAAGAAGTCTCGGAATAGTCATCTTAGAAGCCAGTCGTGATCTAGCCGCCAGAGCGTCCAGTGTCTCTCCGGAATATTGTGAGCAGTGATTGTAACACTGCGAGTGCAAATGGTTGTAAAGTGCGAGCGAACAGAATAAATTCGCTATATTGGGACAACGGCATGAACTTATTTGTAGCGTGACACACAAACACGCTACAATATATATATGCAGCGTGTCCCAGGAGGAATGGACCTGTGGGAGCTGCCCACATCAAACAAGAGTGACAACGCAAGCTTCGTTGCTTAGCAACGATGAGTAAACAGCGGGTGCTAGGCAAAACCTACAACAATACTGACAGTGACATGTTTTCTATATGTCCGACTCTAGGCTACATAAGAAGATATACTGAGTTACAGTTCTAGATTGTACAGTTCACTATTGTTATTATCCGTCTGATTATACTGTGCAGCTGCAATAAATCCTATAGGACAGTTCAACTAATAGTTGTCTCTTCATATGACATTCCACATTGGTGACCCCAACATGATGGGAAGTGCGTGTGATGAAGATCATCAACGACTCCCGCATTGGTTCATCCCGGCGCAGCATGGACACCGCAGACAACTCGCAAGCAGCAGCATCACTTCTCGCAAGTGGGGGGGGGGCGAGATTGATGTGGGAACATCCCACATATTATCACGCATTTCTGCAACTCTCGCTATTCAGCTCACTTTTCACCATCACGCGCGCTAACCAATCACATTGCTTCAAACTTTCGCATTTATACAGCGCTTGCGGCTAGCCCGCATGTACATCATTACGCGCGCTAGCCAATCAGCGCTCAGCGAATTTTCGCTCTGCCATCGAGCATCGTATAAAAGGAGTAGCTCCAACCCGGCATCTTCAGTGTACGATCAGTCTTCACTCAAGCAACATCCACCAGCACACTTCGTCGCCAGTGCTCGGTCTTTGGGAGTCTTCGGCTCTGTGCTGCACCAGGAATGGCCGCCTCGCCACTCCGCTGGCATGCCCGACTCACTGGGCTGCCTCAGCTAGCTGGCGGTCATGTCCAACTCACTGGGCGTCTGGCGTAGCTACCGACTCATCACTCCTACGACTGAGCTCGCACTCAGGTAACTAACTCCGCAACATTAGTCAACACACTGCAGCTTCTGCCTCTCCACTCCAGCGCTTGGTCTTCGGAATCTTCGGATCTGCTCTGCACCAAGAATGGCTGCCTCGGCTGTCCGGCGGTCTCACACCTGACTCACTGGGCAACTCGGCTGCCTCGGACTCACCAGCGGTCATAACCGACGCACTGGGCAACTGGCGTAGCTACCGCCTCACCACATCAGCGACCGCTCTGCGCAAGCAAACCTTTTCCTGGTCGCTTCAACAGCTGAGCAACCATCTCCGTGGGGGGGTGATGTGGGAGCTGCCCACATTCAAACGAGTGACAACGCAAGCTTCATTGCTTAGCAACGACGAGTAAACAGCGGGTGCTAGGCAAAGCCTACAACAGTACTGACAGTGACATGTTTCCTATATGTCCGACTCTAGGCTACATAAGGAGATATACTGAGTTACAGTTACAGTTCTAGATTGTACAGTTCACTATTGTTATTATCCGTGTGGAGTCAGTAGTGTGCAAAAGTTTCAATTTCAGAAACACATGTAATGTTTACATAATTTTGCTCAGAATAGTGTTTCTACAAAAACAAATATCAACTTCAAATTTCAGAAGATCCAAATTGTGGGCACACATCATGCTATGGTTAATTTCTCTTCTTCTGCCTTTGGTCTGTGACTTTTTGATTTTTCTTCTTCTGTATGTTGAATCTCACTGCTGGAAGTTGTAGCCTTCAGATTTTGATTTACTGTGCTCAGATAATTTGTAAGATGCATGATGATAGCTAATGAATTTATATACTGCTGCATACTGTCCTTGTTCAGGTTCTTCACTTGTGAGGAAATGACGTTGTAGACTCTGTGGGCAAACTTGTTAGACAGATGTCCCACAGTATGAACTGTGCGCATAACTTTGTCACTATCGTCAGCTGAAGATGACCCATTTTCCTGTTCCAGTTCTTGTTCTGTAGCAGGGAAGTAATAATCCAGATACTTTTCGGCAAGTGCGGCAGTTTTCTCAAACCCACCAAGTGCCATATTTCCATATCGTGTGGCCAACATTTCATTTGCCTTGTACAGACTTAACACTTTAATGGGCTGTGCTTTCTGTGTTCCATAATTCTTCACAGCAGAAACTGTGTCCAGCGTTGGGGAAAGGGCAGAGTTGACAAAGCACTTGGTAGTTTCATAAATATGTTCAGGAGGCTCTTTCACCAGAGGAAGCTTTTCTTATTCTCTGTTGCGACGGATTTAACGGCGATCGCTCTCTGTTTTCCCTTCCATTATTTGGTGTGCCACAGGAGTTGGTTTTCGGTTTTATTTTACTATAATCCGGGATGGGATAGTGGGGAATAGGACAGCCTCGTGAGGGTGGGTTGCTCGAGGAGCCTTGAGGTATGTTATAAGAATTAGTTTTCGGCTGTACTTTACTATAATCCGGGATGGGATAGTGGGGAATAGGACAGCCTCGTGAGGGTGGGTTGCTCGAGGAACCTTGAGGTGTGTTATAAGAATTAGTTTTCGGCTGTACTTTACTATAATCCGGGATGGGATAGTGGGGAATAGGACAGCCTCGTGAGGGTGGGTTGCTCGAGGAGCCTTGAGGTATGTTATAAGAATTAGATTTTCGGCTGTACTTTAATATAATCCGGGATGCGATAGTGCCGAATAGGACAGCCTCGTGAGGGTGGGTTGCTCGAGGAGCCTTGAGGTATGTTATAAGAATTAGATTTTCGGCTGTACTTTACTATAATCCGGGATGCGATAGTGCCGAATAGGACAGCCTCGTGAGGGTGGGTTGCTCGAGGAGCCTTGAGGTATGTTATAAGAATTAGATTTTCGGCTGTACTTTACTATAATCCGGGATGCGATAGTGCCGAATAGGACAGCCTCGTGAGGGTGGGTTGCTCGAGGAGCCTTGAGGTATGTTATAAGAATTAGATTTTCGGCTGTACTTTACTATAATCCGGGATGCGATAGTGCCGAATAGGACAGCCTCGTGAGGGTGGGTTGCTCGAGGAGCCTTGAGGTATGTTATAAGAATTAGATTTTCGGCTGTACTTTACTATAATCCGGGATGCGATAGTGCCGAATAGGACAGCCTCGTGAGGGTGGGTTGCTCGAGGAGCCTTGAGGTATGTTATAAGAATTAGATTTTCGGCTGTACTTTACTATAATCCGGGATGCGATAGTGCCGAATAGGACAGCCTCGTGAGGGTGGGTTGCTCGAGGAGCCTTGAGGTATGTTATAAGAATTAGATTTTCGGCTGTACTTTACTATAATCCGGGATGCGATAGTGCCGAATAGGACAGCCTCGTGAGGGTGGGTTGCTCGAGGAGCCTTGAGGTATGTTATAAGAATTAGATTTTCGGCTGTACTTTACTATAATCCGGGATGCGATAGTGCCGAATAGGACAGCCTCGTGAGGGTGGGTTGCTCGAGGAGCCTTGAGGTATGTTATAAGAATTAGATTTTCGGCTGTACTTTACTATAATCCGGGATGCGATAGTGCCGAATAGGACAGCCTCGTGAGGGTGGGTTGCTCGAGGAGCCTTGAGGTATGTTATAAGAATTAGATTTTCGGCTGTACTTTACTATAATCCGGGATGCGATAGTGCCGAATAGGACAGCCTCGTGAGGGTGGGTTGCTCGAGGAGCCTTGAGGTATGTTATAAGAATTAGATTTTCGGCTGTACTTTACTATAATCCGGGATGCGATAGTGCCGAATAGGACAGCCTCGTGAGGGTGGGTTGCTCGAGGAGCCTTGAGGTATGTTATAAGAATTAGATTTTCGGCTGTACTTTACTATAATCCGGGATGCGATAGTGCCGAATAGGACAGCCTCGTGAGGGTGGGTTGCTCGAGGAGCCTTGAGGTATGTTATAAGAATTAGATTTTCGGCTGTACTTTACTATAATCCGGGATGCGATAGTGCCGAATAGGACAGCCTCGTGAGGGTGGGTTGCTCGAGGAGCCTTGAGGTATGTTATAAGAATTAGATTTTCGGCTGTACTTTACTATAATCCGGGATGCGATAGTGCCGAATAGGACAGCCTCGTGAGGGTGGGTTGCTCGAGGAGCCTTGAGGTATGTTATAAGAATTAGATTTTCGGCTGTACTTTACTATAATCCGGGATGCGATAGTGCCGAATAGGACAGCCTCGTGAGGGTGGGTTGCTCGAGGAGCCTTGAGGTATGTTATAAGAATTAGATTTTCGGCTGTACTTTACTATAATCCGGGATGCGATAGTGCCGAATAGGACAGCCTCGTGAGGGTGGGTTGCTCGAGGAGCCTTGAGGTATGTTATAAGAATTAGATTTTCGGCTGTACTTTACTATAATCCGGGATGCGATAGTGCCGAATAGGACAGCCTCGTGAGGGTGGGTTGCTCGAGGAGCCTTGAGGTATGTTATAAGAATTAGATTTTCGGCTGTACTTTACTATAATCCGGGATGCGATAGTGCCGAATAGGACAGCCTCGTGAGGGTGGGTTGCTCGAGGAGCCTTGAGGTATGTTATAAGAATTAGATTTTCGGCTGTACTTTACTATAATCCGGGATGCGATAGTGCCGAATAGGACAGCCTCGTGAGGGTGGGTTGCTCGAGGAGCCTTGAGGTATGTTATAAGAATTAGATTTTCGGCTGTACTTTACTATAATCCGGGATGCGATAGTGCCGAATAGGACAGCCTCGTGAGGGTGGGTTGCTCGAGGAGCCTTGAGGTATGTTATAAGAATTAGATTTTCGGCTGTACTTTACTATAATCCGGGATGCGATAGTGCCGAATAGGACAGCCTCGTGAGGGTGGGTTGCTCGAGGAGCCTTGAGGTATGTTATAAGAATTAGATTTTCGGCTGTACTTTACTATAATCCGGGATGCGATAGTGCCGAATAGGACAGCCTCGTGAGGGTGGGTTGCTCGAGGAGCCTTGAGGTATGTTATAAGAATTAGATTTTCGGCTGTACTTTACTATAATCCGGGATGCGATAGTGCCGAATAGGACAGCCTCGTGAGGGTGGGTTGCTCGAGGAGCCTTGAGGTATGTTATAAGAATTAGATTTTCGGCTGTACTTTACTATAATCCGGGATGCGATAGTGCCGAATAGGACAGCCTCGTGAGGGTGGGTTGCTCGAGGAGCCTTGAGGTATGTTATAAGAATTAGATTTTCGGCTGTACTTTACTATAATCCGGGATGCGATAGTGCCGAATAGGACAGCCTCGTGAGGGTGGGTTGCTCGAGGAGCCTTGAGGTATGTTATAAGAATTAGATTTTCGGCTGTACTTTACTATAATCCGGGATGCGATAGTGCCGAATAGGACAGCCTCGTGAGGGTGGGTTGCTCGAGGAGCCTTGAGGTATGTTATAAGAATTAGATTTTCGGCTGTACTTTACTATAATCCGGGATGCGATAGTGCCGAATAGGACAGCCTCGTGAGGGTGGGTTGCTCGAGGAGCCTTGAGGTATGTTATAAGAATTAGATTTTCGGCTGTACTTTACTATAATCCGGGATGGGATAGTGGGGAATAGGACAGCCTCGTGAGGGTGGGTTGTTCGAGGAGACTTGAGGTGTGTTAAAAGAATTAGTTTTCGGCTGTACTTTACTATAATCCGGGATGGGATAGTGGGGAATAGGACAGCCTCGTGAGGGTGGGTTGTTCGAGGAGACTTGAGGTGTGTTAAAAGAATTAGTTTTCGGCTGTACTTTACTATAATCCGGGATGGGATAGTGGGGAATAGGACAGCCTCGTGAGGGTGGGTTGTTCGAGGAGACTTGAGGTGTGTTAAAAGAATTAGTTTTCGGCTGTACTTTACTATAATCCGGGATGGGATAGTGGGGAATAGGACAGCCTCGTGAGGGTGGGTTGTTCGAGGAGACTTGAGGTGTGTTAAAAGAATTAGTTTTCGGCTGTACTTTACTATAATCCGGGATGGGATAGTGGGGAAAAGGACTTCGGGAGGGACACCCTGTGTATATTGTAACGTGGATAGTGCAACAGGAAGTAAGGTCAAGTGAACTCTGCGTTTCCACAAGTGACATCATTTACCCCCACTCCTCCCATCATTATGCAACGCATAGTAAACACCCCTCCCCGCTAGGCTGTGATGTCATGCAACAGGCGACTCCAAGCACTGACTATTACTGGGCAATGCATAGGTAGAAACACCTGACAACAATACCTGATATCTTGTCGAGCAACAAGGTGTTCTTTATGTTGTCCGTGCCACGCCTAAATAAGGAGCAGCAAACACTATTCAGGAGTATTGAGTATTGAGCCAGTTACTAGTATTCAGTATGAATTGAATTCCAGCAGCTACAAATTGAGTTGTATCGAGTGCATGGCCATGACTCCAGCAGGAGAAGTAATTGTGATACTGCAGATTGCAGTAATGGTGAGATTGTGGACTGTGTAAATGTAAGAGCGAGTGTACAATAAATTCGCTAGATCCAAAACAGCGTGAAGTTATTTATTGCGTTACATACCCAACATATGACAATATATAAGGTCCTTTCATGTTTGCAAGATATTTTTATTCCTTGTGTAATCCAGTCGTTTTTTATTCTACCTATACTTTTATTCTGAATAAGAAAATTAGGTTCAAAGATATTTAGAAAAATTTATAAAAAAAGGAGTTCAACTTATAGTTTGTATCCTTATCTTTGAAAAAGGTTCCAGCATTTCATTTTATAATACAGAGAACCAAAAAAAAAAAACAAACTCCATGGTTTCTAGTTCACAAGCGAACTATATCGACCCAGGGGCCGCCACTTGTCATCAGAATTAGTGGCAACCATAATAGATGTTGAAACTGGGCAATGGTTTCATTAGTTATTTTTCTGGTTCTCTGTTCCAAGGGTATTAAATTTACTTCTATAATAATATTATTTACTCTGAGGAATTCAGCATCATGGTCTTAGAGGCCGTTGACTATGGAAGATGTACAAGAATAACTTAACCTTGTACTATCTATAAGAATAACATCAGTGGCTGTACTCAAGAAATTTTGAATTCTTGTTTCGAAATTCTCAGTGTATAACAAATTATATGACTTTAGTAAAAAGTTTACATGCTTTTATGGTTATTTTCATTTAAATAGTTTATGTTTATCTCTTTTCAGATTACATACTCAGATTTTGGATTGTGCATATATTTTAAAGTTGCATCTAGTCTGCTCAGAAATTCATTTAACATCTCCTGAAGGAGCTCTGTACAAGCTGGATATAATTTGGTTACATGTTTTAGGTACTAATTGAATTACACAGATTTCGAAGTCCTGCTCCTTATAGTGATGATATATATCAGTTTTATGGCCAATAAAAATACACACACCTTCCCTCTGTAGGTCTTTACAGCAGAAGCTGGAACCTAATAGATAACCGTTCATTGTGAAGGTTTATGTTGTCTATTTCAAAAGAGTGTATTAATTCATCACGTTTGCTTCTCAAACCTCTGATATTCTGGTGAAATATATCTTTGAGTTGAATGATTCTGCATTTTGTTTGTGAGCTTCCAAGACTGCAGGACTGCATTTAGTATAAGTTGAGCACCTCTGTGCTTTGGAATTTAAGCTAAAAAAGGAGAAGCCCTAGAATGGGTTATAACAGGAATGCTGCTTATACATGATGCAAGGCCTCCAACAACCCTCTTAGCAGTTAAGTTGCTTGAGCCTCTTCTTGCCTTGAGAGTTCAGGTGCAGGCCATGCATAGTGTATTGTTTCATGTTGTGGTATGAAGAATTGTAATGTTTTATTGTGGTTTACCACTGCCAAAGGAATTTAAGAAAATGTGATACAGATGGCAGCAGTGAAAAGAGATGTAATCATATTAGTGATAATTGTGATTTTATTCTTTTATATGTGTTTTTTGTTCATGTGTGCACAATTGTTTGTTTGTGTGTGCCTGCATGTACATGTGTGAGTGTACAAGGTTTGTTCATAAAGTTTCTGAAATGAGGGCATGAGGCAGCAGTGCAACTGTCACATTTCCAAACAGTCAGCCATTGCATTGGCTTTTCCAAAAGGGTGAAATTTAAGGCCTGAAGTACCATGAATAGCAGTTGGTGCCCTTGGTCCATCCCTCTTTAGGAAGAATTTCGCAGTGGGCCAAATACCCTGAGGTGTGACTTCAGAGTTAACTCTTTTTGTTTCCCACCGTTCAAGTGCCTTTTTTCGGGTCATTCGCCTGATTGATTTTGTGACCCAATTTACTGCCGTCTTACGCACTGGATCCCTGGTTTCTTGCCACAATTTTCGCGCCCTCTGCTTATGTTTTAAAAAGCGATCTAGACCAGGAAGATCGTTGTTTATGTCCGAAAGTGTAACTTTTCTTGTCAACAACCTATATGCCGAAGCAATAGAGGCTGCAAAGTTGCGCGCTGCTTTATCGGCTTCTACCCCATACTTAATTTCTATTTTATGTGATATTAACTCAGAGACGAGGCTTTGAAACTGCTCCCAATCTGTGAATTTTTCAATAGGTTCCGAAAGATTCCTAATTTGAATATGATCCAGTATGTGGAATGCTATTGGTAGGTGATCTCAAATCCAAAATATCGGAGATGATGACATCTGACACTGATATTTTGGTGGACCACAATATCCAGCACATCACCATTTCCCGCAGGGGAATAATGAGTGGGACACTGTGGTGCTGAAATTTCGAATTCACTCATATCAAATAAATCCGTGAGTTTCTCGCCTGAGGGGTTTGAAACTCTGTTATTCCAAAATGGGTGCTTAGCACTCAAATCACCTGCCAGAATAGACTTACGTTTAAAGCTTAAGAGTTCAGTGATGTCAGCATCACTCCAGGCCCTGCCTGTGGATTTATAAACAGCTGCAAGCAGTACTTCACTGTTACCAACTGGTATGCAGACCCCTGTCACTTCTACTGAAACAAGAGATGGTAGGTCTTCCCTGGCATGTCTTCAACCCCGATAATTGGCAGGATGTGGCTTGTCTTCCTCCACCAACCAGCAGTTGCAGTATTTGGGGTGGAAGCAGCATTTCCCTTCTCTGGGCATTCCTTATGCAGGTGGCTGCCTCCGCACCACAAACAGCAGGGAGGTTGTTTACAGTTAGCCCAGACGTGGCCAAACTGTTGACAGTTAAGACATTGCGTTAAGTCCAATATGAGGTCTATACGTCTCCACCTTGACTGATATGTGGCAAAGGCTTGACATTGAATATTTCCTGTGATTTTGCCCTCTGCAGCAAGGTTGTCAGGAACAATGGAAGGTTCCTGGTTGTTGCTTCTTCAGGTTGGGCTCGGCGGGTTGTCGTCATTTGCTTGACAATAATAATGTCGAAGCCCATGTTTTCCAGACCCTCTGAAATTTCCTGAGCAAGGGTATTGATGGGGAGGTGTCAGATTACTGCCTTAACAGGCTTTTGGGGTTTGGGGAAGAAGTAATAATAGGCTAGGTTTTTGTTGGTGAAATCTGACTTGATGGCTTCGAAATCTGCCATGCCTTTCATAACGACTCTGGTTCCATTTCTTCTGTTACGGAACTCAAAGTCGGCCTTGCCCACATTTCTCAGTTGCTTCTGCAACTGTGTGAGATTCGTGGATGATGTCAATATTATTGGAGGCGGCCTACCTGCTTTGCCAGAGCCTGCTTCCTCAGGTGTAGCAGCACTAGTACTGCCCATCTCCGTTGATGTTTTCAAGGGAGCAAAGAAGTTACGGGTGGCAACCTCTTTAGGGGGCATGTTTTCAGTGGCTGGCACTGCTTTCTTCAAGGTCAGGGCGGCCTTGTTGGTGACGTGCCGCTGGCACCACTGGGCTTCTTTGTATCCGCCCTCATGGGTGGAAGAGGGCTTAGTTGCCTCAGACAGAGCAGTTTGGCTCCTCGCCTTCAGCACGGCCTTTAGTTCCTGTAAGGCAACTCTGTATGTGCACAGGGTCTTCCCTGTTAGGGCCTGGCAGTAGTTCTGGCCGTTTTCATCCGCTTCACTGACAATGGATGACCACTGCTCACTGTCACCCACTGTAGCTGGAGTGTACCCTGCCACATCCTCAATGTCGCACAGTACTTGCAGGAGCTGTTTCAGTTGTGTTCTGCATCGGGGAACTCGCCTCCCAGCCACTGGTACTGTGATTTTAGCGCTTGACGCTTCTTGGTCCAATGTGCCCAGTATCGCTGCACTGGGATGGCAGACATATTTGGCACCACTTTTTGTCTCATGTTCACTCACTTCGCGAACACACACCTAATTGTCAATAAACTTGACCCACATCTCTCACACACAAGTGATGAATACTCACCAGCTCACAATCAATTAAACTTACACTGACTCCACACACACAAGCAGCAGGCCACTTACACTGCCTCAGAAACCTCACTGCAAAACCCACAATGATTCTCTAACTGCTTCATCAGCAGATGATCCCCAAAACACAACCTCGACAACTGAATCACATTTACCTAACCTGATCTGATACCACCCACCTCGTAAGAGGACGAGGCAATATTTATACATCACTTGCAGTCTGGCCCTCTGGAGATGAACACAAGCACTAGCCAATCAGCACTCATAATCACAGGTCCATTGCCAGCTCCGTCCAGTGGTAATGGTATAAAAATGTGGGCCTCCAACTGGCTTATCCGTTCTTAATCAAAGTTTATGCTTTGGTTTATTTTTGTATGTGTCTAGGCTATAATTACCCCCCCTATTACGATTCTGAAGTACAAATGAGGTAATATACCAAGTGGTTAATTACGTCCTTTTTTTTCTGGATTCTCTGTCTGGACCGACCAAGGTAGTCCGGGTTATAGGTTTACAGGTCTGCAAATGCTGCAAAGTCAGAAACATGGTCAGGTTCTTGTTACATGCTTATTGTTTGCTATTGTTGGAAAGATGAAAATATGGTCAGAGTTTTGCAATGTTCTTTTTTTTTTTTTGCAAATGTTGCAGAGTAATAGATTATTATTATTATTATTATTATTATTATTATTATTATTATTATTATTTACCGAGCCATTAGTTCCCCTCATGACTGCTATCTACTACAGTCTGACGTTAACTCTATACAAGGTTGGTGCATTGCAAACTATATGAAACTCAACATCAGTAAAACTAATGTTATATCCTTCTCCAGGAAAACCAACT
>NW_019722444.1:289408-293538 GCF_002891405.2 Cryptotermes secundus | reverse complement strand
ATTACGTATATTATTATTATCCTCTGTAATTCTATATTATTCATTTCTTAATTAAATATTTATGTTTAATTTATGTTTCAATCCTGAATTCGTAATAACACTTAGTTTAATGATAATGAACTTATTATTACTGTCATAATTATCAACTATTTGTTTGTTTTCTTTCACTTTATTCATTATTATTTCTTCAAGTGTTAACCTGTAATTTTTATTCGACTTTTAATAAGATTGTGTATAATGTCATTCATTCTTCTGTACTGTGCTGTGTCTGTAATTGGCCTTGCGGCTGTTGACTCGGCACATTAATAATAAAGAATTGAATTGAATTGATTTATTATTATTATTATTATTATTTTTGTTGTTGTTACGGTCATTATTGTTTTTTATGATTTTTTGTGTTATTTTTTATTAAATATTTTGTTTTTACTGAGATGCCAACTTTTCTTATGTAATACTTGAAGCTTGGACACCCCAGTCCACCCCAGGAGCATTTAGAGCACAACTGAACTAGAGACAAAGACAGCAATCGTCCCCCAGACTGTAGGGTAATAAGGCCAGGAGCTGCTAAATAGTGAAGAGTTGTTGGCCCCATGACAAACCTGCAAGAACTCCCCTTTTGGTTGATCGTGACTGCTTATTCGTATATTCATAGCTTCCCTCCATATCTGGAGGCTGCTCCTCCATCTGCATTCTGAGCACACGTCATGCTGCAGTGACAAGGCCCCATTAAAGATGGAATATTTCAACAGTTCATTGAAATGTAATGCATATTAATTTTTCTCTATCCTTGGACAAGAATCATGTGCATCTGACAAAAGTTTAATTTCCCATTGAATCTTCAATTAAAACATAATTCTGTCGAGGTACATTTCTGAATACTAACTATGCTACAAGCCAGAAGGTCGCGGGTTCAAGTCCCAATGATGTCATTGGGTTACTTTTCCAATTGACCTAATCCTTCCAGCCACACTGTGGCCCTGGGGTCGACTCAGACTCTAACAGAAGTGAGTACTAGGAATTAATTAAATAATTTCCTGAGGAGTAAAGTGCGGCTGGCGCGTAAGGCTGACAACCTTACCGCCATCTTTGAGCCGACTGTCTAGAGATAATGTGGGACCATCAACATCTCACAAACCTATGGGAACTTCATGGCCTGAAATTGCAGATGTGTGCTACCCAGAACACTTCCATGTCGCAGCACATACAGTACTATTTCCAGTTGTACTCACTGCACAACATGGTAACTATCAGGAACATTAGCAGGATGAACTTGTGAATGGATTATATGGAGAAACATAAGATATCCTGAGCATGAACTATGAACTATGAGACATAGGTCATCCAGTACAGCAGTGCCATCAACCTAGCAGCTTTATGTAGACTTCTAATGAGAAGGTGAAGATGATGATGCTAGTCTTTAGAGTGTCTGCGAAATGTTCCACAGTTCATTTATTGTGTGAACTGCAGTACAAGAAAGTAGCACCAAATTAATTTTCAGGGAAAACCTAATTGAGAACATATTCTTGCATGTGACTACTAGCTCTTCTTTTTAAATCTTGGTACCCAATTACCAGAATGCATTTTTTTATTATGGCCCCAATATAAATACATTTAAAGATTTGTATGATCATTACAATGATTATGTCAAGAAGGATCAGATAGTCGGGGCATGTAGCCTGCATTGAAGAGGAGAGAACTTTGATTGGAGAACCTAATGAATGGCTGTATAAGGGGTGGGCCTTCCTGGCCCTTGCACCATGACGACAGCGATCTATTGTGCCTTTGGAGAACCTAAAGGAATGAGACCACTAGGAAAATTTAGATGTAGATGGAAGACTATAACTGAAACTTGTAAATTAACGGACTGTCAGGTCACGCGTGGCATTGACATGTCATTTGCTGAAGATTTATCCATCACGGAGCTTTGTCAGTATAATGAATAAGTGTAAACATTTACTACACCAAGATGATGACCAAACTAGATGCTTTGATAGTTCGAAATCGTTTATTCTTCAGAATCACTGAGGGCTGGGAGATAAGTGTTACCCCCTCCCCCCACACCTGCATACGTTTCCCTTATTACCGAGTGAGCTAACGCGTACTGTAGGTTTAGTCTGCGTCGACGAGATGTCAGCACACGCAGCTCATTGTTGCTTATCAGCCTTATCAGTATGTGGGTTGATCAGGATCAGTACGAACAGTAATCAGTACTCTACACAAGACGGTTTCGAGATGGATTATCAATTCCGATAGAGCTCTCACAGATTGTGTCAAAGTCGAAGTTACATTGCGACTGACAGCGTAACTGCTTTAAATGCCCTCGAATAGTATTAGATTAACAGCTAATTTGTTGGTTGTGTTGTGTGGTGAGGTTATGAAGCTGTGTTAAATATCAACTATCAGTTAGCTAGTATTTAATTTGTTTGCTTTTTGTTTAAGAACAAGCTGGCCCTTGAAGTTTATGGGAAAAATAAAGGAAGTCGTGCACTCAAAAGTTTTAGGGATTTTGCATTGACAGCTTACGATTTAAATGACTATTTTAGTAACGCACTGTAGACAGGTTAATGTGGCAAAAGTATGCCGGTTTCGTCAACACTTCAGACAAAGTGTGGATTTTATGTCGTGTAATTCATTAAAACTGTCTTCTTCAAATATGAGTAAACGGAAGGTTTTTGTAACTCGTCCAGATGTACCTGCGGCAGGCTTGAATATGTTAAAAGAGCGGTAGGTAATATATGTTATGTGATATTTGTTATAGTTTAAAAAAAGATAAATTTCTAATGCCGAATGAAGTATGAATTGCCGTATTCGTGTAGCGAAGTTAATTGTGAGGTATTAAAACGAACATAATATGACGCCTTATTATACAGGCCTACCGAATTGTGTGGCCAAGCTTGTTGTACCCTTTTTAACAAATACGTATTGTTCTTTTGGGCCCCTTGCTTTTTCTTCTCTACATAAATGATCTATCAAAAACCATCAATAATAAATCTAAACCAATTCTATTTGCAGATGACACTAGTATAATATTTAAGAACTCTAAAATTGAAGACTTTAAAAATGATATAAATTTTGTATTTGAAGCTTTAAATAGATGGTTCGAAGCCAATAAACTCTCACTAAATTTTGATAAAACCCATTACATACCATTCTTAACTAAAAACAGCCACCAAATTGATCTGGTCATCAGTTATGCCAACAAATTAATCTGTGAAGCACCTGACACAAGATTTCTTGGAATACATGTAGACAGTACACTGTCTTGGAAAATACATATAGAACAAACTATACCTAAATTAAGTGCAGCTTGCTATGCAATGAGATCGATTAAGCCCTTTATGCCGCAGGAAATACTGAAGATGGTTTACCATGCCTACTTTCATTCTATTATGAACTATGGATTAATATTCTGGGGGAACTCTTCACATAGTGTAACAATTTTTAAGGTACAAAAGAATATAATTAGAATCATTACAGGATGTAGAAGTAGAGACTCATGTAGAGATTTATTTAAGAAATTAAAAATTCTACCTCTTCAATCACAATACATCCTATCGCTTCTCTTTATTTGTTGTGTACAACAAAAATAAATTTGAGTTAAATTCCAATATCCATAACATGAATACTAGACAAAAATATAACTTCCATCTACCTTCATCAAACTTATCACTATATCAAAAAGAGTCTACTTTTCTGGCATAAAAGTGTACAATAGTCTCCCACAAAGTATCAAAAACTTGAGTAATGATGCTAAACATTTTAAATCAGAGCTAAAGAAATATCTGCTTGCTCATTCCTTCTACTCTGTAGACGAATACCTCAATGTAAATAGAGAATAATGTAGAATTAAGCTATATTAGTTTAAGATAAAATTACTTGTACCAGTAGGTATTGTTTTGACTTGTTCTGTNGAGGTCTACTTGAGGCCTCCGGCGGGTGCGAACAGATGGCCCCGGCTGCCCTACGTCTGTGTCTGACGCAGGTACTGCTGCCACTGTGATGTCAGTAGCCCAAGCTTTTGCCAGTTTCAACAGAAATGCTTTGTATTTCAAAGTAGAATTTTTGTTCACATTTTTGAAAACCATAAATGAATTGAAAAATGCACAGTTTATAAGCCACAGTGAGTGCAC
>NW_019722444.1:286660-289346 GCF_002891405.2 Cryptotermes secundus | reverse complement strand
GACACTCGCACTTTCAACGGAGCTCTCACTTTCACTTGACACATTTTGGGCAGCCCTGTGGCCCCCGTCACTGTCACTGTCACTGATAATGGCCTCGCTATCAGAAGACGAAGCAGTTGGCAAATCTGATAGCTCATCGGAGAACATATCTAATATTTCCTGTCCTCCGAGAGATCACAACTGCTTTCGTCTCTGAGCCATGTTGAACTGGTAGCTGCGTGGTTGATACGTGCAAGCTTGGATTAGAACAAAGCCAATTTTGTTTAGGTTGTGACAGGAAATGACTCTGGTCGAGTTACTAGATAAGGCAGCAATCATTCCCGAGGTCATCTACGCAGTAGTTACGATTCAACGAAGCCACACAGCGATATATAGCATTTTGCAACATAACGTGACCGTAGAGGGCCATATGGCCCGCCCAGTCCGCAACGCTTGGAAACGTAGAGGGCCATATGGCCCTTCCGGTCCACAATGTGTTAAGCTGTGTTAAAAATTGCTCATAATAGGTTAGGCTGTCAGCAGGAAATGCGGGTTTGAATTCCACTTACTTGGACGGTCACAACGTGTGATAAATGTCTAATATTAAGTTAAATTAGTCACTGTGTATACCATGGATCCCAGTTGTGAACAAAATCAAGCAAAAGAGAAGTATGTTTTTGAAGACACATCTGTACCTCTGTCAGTATTACTGCATATCCACTGGGCAAAAGGCAGTGCATGTTTCAGTTGTGCTTGAATGACAGTCTTTCACTCAAAAATGGAAACACGGTTGTGCTGCCTTTCTTTAATCAAAACATTAGTCTCTTAATGTACATCATAGGAGCAAGAGCATTTTTGCAGATTTGATGTTAGTACTTGGTCAGAAGAGAGGCCTGTACCCAGAGAAGAACTGGTGAAACAGGTGCAAGGGAAAGATGCCTTGTTCTGTATGTTGACTGATAAGATCGACAAGGAACTGCTTGATAATGCAGGTAATACGTAATTATTTTGCTGAAGAGTAACAGCTTTACAGTATAGTGACCGTGTACTTGAGCCTGTTTATCATTCAATCACATGATACCATTAAACGTGAAACCTCTCAGAAAATGTATATTTTGTTTACTATTACCGGACCCCACTCTAACATAATATAGAGTGAATTAAATTAGAGTACACTAACATAAGTTAACCTGACACCAAAATCTTATCTGTTGGAAAAGTATATAAACATGTCCAAATATAATAAAATGGCTGAAATTCAATTCCCAGCAGGGACAAGAGATTTTCTCTACTTCACAGAGTTTAGACCAGCTCTGAGGCCCATCCAGTCTTCCGTGTGATGGGTACTAGGGCTTTATACCTAGTGGTAAAGTGACTGGGGCGTGAACTGACCACTCACCTCCATCTAGTGCTGAAGTCAAAAGTGGTGCACCTCTACCTCTTTTCTCCTCATGTATCATGGCATGGTGCTTAATTAATTAAGCACAAGAAGACTTTCCCATTTATGCATGCTTTGAACAAACTTAACAGTAAGGTTTCAGGGAATAAAGTTTTTAAAACGTTATACATCTTTGAATGTTAATGATGCTGTACTCAAAAGACTCTTCAAATCGTGTGTCCTTTCTTGACCTTTTTATGCAACGGACTTACATCAGAAAAAATTATGTATAAATTTATTGTTCCCTCATCCCAGATGACCCAAAAAGAGGTGCCATACCCATGTCATTTTTTCTGTCTCAAGCCAACATATCAAAGACTCAAATATTGGAAAGTGATACATCCTGATGAATTTTCTTAGGAGAAAATAAAGAATATGCAACCACAAGTAGCAGTCCCTCACAGTTGCATACAAAACAGTGCCCTTGTTTGCAGTTCAATGTTGTGAGACTCATATGTATTAGTACATTAATATCCCTAGATATAAAATGTAATAAAAATGTTTAAAATGTCAGCTAAAGTTTATTCTGACATACAACAGTACTAGACCCCATACTTTCCACGAGCACTGTCTGTGATCTAACATTCTTCATATCAGATTGGCACTTCTGAAAATTCTCAGGAGGATATTTGACATGCACAGAAACTGGAATACTTTCGGCAGAGTACTGACTCGCTGACTGTATGGTATGCAAATTAAAAGATTAGGATGCCAGTTGAATCTGAGGCAAAACTAGTAAACAGGGAAGGTGAATGCTTTTCTGTTCTGTAAGTTTAATCCTAGTATAATGCACTGAAATAAGGGATAGTCCCATATTTGAAGGCCACGTGACAACCCCTATATAAGAAATTATAAGAAAATGTACAAGTTGACATGGAATTTATAGTTAATTGTGATATTTTTAAGAGTACTGATGTAGTTTAATTGTGCTCTGTTCAGGGAAACATTTAAAGGTCATAGGGACAATGTCAGTTGGCTATGATCATATTGATGTGGCTGAGGTTCGGTCTCGAGGCATAAGGATTGGTTACACTCCAGATGTCCTGACAGATGCAGTTGCAGAACTTACTATTGCACTTCTTCTGGCCACATCACGGAGACTTTTCGAGGGACATCAACAGATTCTTGAGTGAGTTACACAAAAAAGTCCCACCTCACCCCAGTTACACGTTTGCATCTCACTTCTGATATTTTTATATTTTCTCTTGTCTCTGGGGCCATGCAGTAGCGTAGTTGGTTGAGACGCTATACTACAAGGCAGAAGGTCAT
>NW_019722444.1:284145-286597 GCF_002891405.2 Cryptotermes secundus | reverse complement strand
CCAGCTGCACTATGGCCCTGGGGTTGATTCAGCCTCTTAACAGAAATGAGTACCAGGAATATTCTTGGGGCTAAAGGGCGGCCGGCGCATAGAGCTAACAACCTTACTGCCATCTATGAACTGATTGTCTAGGAAATGTGGGAACCTCAACATCTTACAACCCTATGGGCCTCTACGGCCTGTTACAGGAATAGCTTTACTTTTTACTTTTACTCTTGTCTGCACTGTTACAATAACATGATAAATGGCTGTGCTATTAATAATGTTTGAATATTGAATATCACACTCCAGGTCAGGCTCAGTTTTTTTACAGTATGCTGCATACACCTCACCTCTACTAACAGCACCTAAGAAAAATTACATGAATGAAGGGAGACAAGTAGATGATGAAGAGCTTTATGTTAAACTGTCACTGACATTCAAATTATTAACCCTTTCTCAGTGCTTGAGGTGGAATGAAAATAGAACCGGGATGCCATCCTGCCGCATCCCGCCCCACCTCAAGGCCTGGGTATTGTACATTGCATTTACTACCAAAGAAGTAACGGGATGCTTTTAAGCCATTTAGAAAAGAACCGGGATGCCATCCCACCGCATCCTGCCCCACCTCAAGCCCTGCCCTTTCTAATAATAAGACTATTACAGCCTTCTCCCTAGCCAAGAGGTTTGAGCCATTTTGCTACCAGTTAACTTTTGTGTGTATATAATATTGCATATTTTTCAAAATATTACAAAAAATAATTAGTAGATAACAGTATATGGTTCGTCAAGGCACAGAAATGATTGCATTTGGTCCATTTCTGGCCACAGAAACAAGGAGAATGACTGTACCAATGACATATTGCTGCTTGAACACAGAGGAAAATATGTAATGCCAAACATGTTAGGAGATATCCAAAAATGGTTAAATGAAGGAGGATATGGGCAAGATGCATAATGGAAATAAAAATATTTATATTACATTTTAATCATTAAATTCCAGGGGAGGAGGCCACTTGAAAAATCTAGACATAGATGGGAGGATAGTATTAAAATATATTATACAGAAATAGGTTGTGAACATGTGAACTGGTCTGGACTGGCTTAAACTAGTGTCCAATGGCAGGATTTTGTACCCACAGTAATGGACCTTCTGGTTCTCATAGAAGCAGGGAATTTGTTTGTAGTTTGAATGGCTATCAGCTGCTTATAAAGACTGTGCCATGAATTACTGTGATGGTGTATTTAATTGTAGCAAATCAAAAATGGTGGAAATACCTGGTATGCCATATTGATATAACACCATATTTTCTGTCTACTGCTGTATTCCCTTCCAGCCCCCTCAGTCCTACCCCAGCTAACCAAAACATTTGTCCCTAGCATACATTATCACTGCTAACTTCCATGTGAACAGAATGACTAAATGACTGGAGAGGTGTGTAAGGAAGTATTCTGGAGGGAACAATGTAATTGCCCCAGAAATGTGGACTTCTTTCCACAGCTTCAGTATAACAACTGGTATAAAAATATCCTGTAAAAACAAGAGGGCATTGTATGATGAAGTAAAGAAAGGTGATACCCCAATTTTAAATAATTATTATAAGTATTATTCTAAAATATTAACAAGAGTGATAAATCAAGCCAAGAAGATGTCATATGATAAGCAGATTAATAACTCAAAGAATAAAGTTAAAATGACTTGGAGAATAATAAATAATGAATTGCTAAAGAAAGCAAATAGTGAAAATATTTATACACTTAATATTGAAGGCAAAGAGACTTTTAACTTAATTGATATTGTTAATACATTCAATAAATATTTTACTGAAGTAGCTTATAACATTCATCAACACATAAAAGAAAATGGTCCAAATGACAAATCCGAACCTGTGAGCTGTATGACATACTTGACTAATGCATTTGAGAGTCCTTTTCCGAGCATTAAAATAACTAAAACTACAAGTAGAGAAATTGAAAAGATTATATTGTCCCTTAAACCCAGCCAATCACATGGGTATGATGAAATATCGAATGATATACTTAAAATCTGTAAAACCTTTATTAGTGAACCCATTAGCTTCTTATGTAACAGAGTTTTGTTTGAGGGTATTTACCCTGATAGACTAAAATATGCTACTATTATACCTATTTACAAAAAAGGCGATAAGAACTTGGTATGAAATTATAGACCTATCTCCATATTAACATCCATCAATAAAATTTTTGAGAAGGTAATGTATAGTAGATTGATAAAACATTTTTAGGAAAATATTATACTAAGTAAATATCAATTTGGTTTTAGAGAAAATAAAGGGACTGAAAATGTAATATATTGTCTGATCTCAAGAATATTAGACTCATTAAATAAAAAAATGCTAGTCAGTGGGATTTTTTGTGACTTAGAAAAGGCTTTTGATTGTGTTAGCCATGAAATATTATTAAACAAATTAAGGTACTATGGAATAAAGGACAA
>NW_019722444.1:274196-283711 GCF_002891405.2 Cryptotermes secundus | reverse complement strand
TCACAATACATATACTCCTTGATGATGTTTATTGTAAAAAACAGAGAAATATTTGATACAAACAAAGCTCACTATGAAATTAATACCAGACACATTATGGACATACACATGACCCAAGTAAATTTGGTGATAGATGGAAATGGGGTGTATCATACGGCGGTAAGGATTTGTAATGCACTTCCCAACTCACTTAAGCTAATTTCAAAGGATATAAAAAAGTTTAAAGACAAATTAAAGGAATTTTTATATTTTAATTCTTTTTATACATTGGATGAATTTTTTATGAGATGATGTTTTATGGTTATAATATATAATTATTTAAGCAATGTGGTAGTTGGATTAAAGCTTTTTTAGTAAGAAACTTAAACTATCTGACAAAACAGGTTTTATTTGATTATGCCTTTTTAAATTGTACATATTATAACTTGCATTTCTTATTACCAATTATACTCAATTTGTTATCTTATATTGTTAATGTTTAGTTACAGCTATTATCATTAATTATATTAACATTCTAAACATATTCTAACATATTATAAACTGGTTTTTAGATAATTGCTTCAATGTATAAGCAAGATTTGTACGTAATATTTTGACTGAATTTTTATTCTAAAACTGTCTATGTTTTTATTGTTTTTAAGATTAACTCTTTTATGACTAATGTAAACCTTCTCTACTGTTAATTGTTTTTTGACAGCTGCTTGATTGATAAACAAGATGTGATTAAGCTACTTGACGATTTCTATATCTAATTGGTTGTTTTTCGACCTTGTAAAGATCTTATGGAATGTGAATGAATGAATGAATGAATGAATGAATGAATAACACTTTATGGGTGTTGTCCCACCGTCCTCCCCCAGGTAATGGAATTGACCTTTGCATTGTACAGTGAAATGTTATCGAAAATCCAGTAAATAGATTACATACTTTTTATGTCAGAGTTGGTTTATGTGCTCTTTTCTTTTTCAGTGGGAAGTGGAGTGCCTGGGCTCCAACATGGATGTGTGGTGTAGAATTGAAGCACTCCACAGTTGGTATAGTAGGATTTGGGCGAATTGGACAGGGGGTTGCAAGGAGGCTAAACGGCTTTAGTGTCAACAGGATACTTTATTCAGGAAGATATGAGAAGCCAGAAGGAAAAGAAATTGGTGCAACTCATGTCTCTTTCGATGATCTGGTGTCAGAGAGTGATTTCATAATAGTAACCTGTGCTCTCACACCAGAAACCAAAGAAATGTTTAATGATGCTGTCTTTGCCAAGATGAAACAAAATGTTATATTTATCAATACAAGTAGAGGAGGTAAGGGCAAAATCCTGTAAAGATAATTTAATTTATAATCTGTTAAGATGCTATGGGCAAATTCTAGGCATGGAAGTTCACTATAAGTATCCTTAAACTTACATGACAGCAGCGTTCCCAGTAGGGGTAATTATTGTAACTCAAAATTTTTGCTAATTTTTATTACTCCCTTGGTTTCACTTCCTTGAATTTTCAGTTAAACATTCGTGGTTAACTTTAATACAGTTAATTTTTTGGATTTATAAACCCTTGTGGTTTTAGGCAAATAATTTTGTTCTTGTAGAATTTGAGGTTCTGACAGTGGTCGCTGTGAAGAGCTCTGTCTTCTGGGATGTAACGCCAGGCAGGCAATGTTTGGTGGAACATGTCACCTGCATCTTCATGTCTGAAGAGTAAGCCAGACAAGAAACCAGTATGTAGCTTTTGCTTGCTGCCTGCTTCACTCTGGTTTCATGCCTGGTCTTATTCTTCAACAATGGAAACAGAGGTAACATGTTTCTCTGAAACATCAGTTGGCATTCAGCAGACTACATAGCATTGTATCCCAGAATCTAGAATTCTTCAGTTTCGTTATTATTAGTCCTTACAGAAAACAAACACAAACAATGCATATGAAATTGTATTAATGCTAAAGTCAAAAATGTATAAATTTGGAGATACCTTTAATACATTAGACAACCCATATAAAATGGAAGTGTCTGAGGAAGAAGGAAAAGAAGATGAGTTTCATTGTGCTCTTTAAAAGAAGTAAATATGAAATTTTACAAAAGTGTTGTATGCCATCATGATTCCATTGCCCTGAACAGCTGTTTCTTTCAGACATGATAGAAGGTGTTAATGTCTTTATGAAATGACAAGGAAATAGAAGGATTTCCAGTGTATGAGTGAGATATGCAACATACAGCTTTTTAATTGTAATATTTGTATGCATAGGTGTAGTAGACCAGCCTGCCCTGCAGCGAGCCCTTGAGAACAGGACAATCCTAGCAGCAGGCCTGGATGTCACCACACCCGAACCCCTGCCTCCTACACACCCTTTGCTTCAACTAAAGAACTGTGGTGAGAATGCAATGAATTTAAGTAGGTGTTTAATAACTCTTTGACTGGCGCGAAGGGTATTTAAATGTCCTGGCAGACCCTCTAAGCTTTAAGTTGCTAAAATGCATGTGTTTACTTTTTTTTTAAATAACTTCAACGAAAGTTGGTTTTTAAATACAAAATTTTCAGGAACTAATAAAAAGACAATATTTTATGCAAAAAAAAAGACTTTTCATACCTTTTTAGTAGTTTTTTCTTCGTGTGATAAACATTGAAACATGAAAGTTTGCAGAGAGCCACACCACAGCTTGCACACATGACACTTGTTTCCTTTCTAATCTTGTGCTTAGCACACACACTACACTTTCTCGTGGCACCATTCTTCTTCTTGTTACTGGGAGGAACATGGACCATTTTGTATATTTTTAGGCCACCCTCTAGACGACTTGCTGGGTCCTTCACTGGTGGTCTTTTCAAGGTCACGGGCGGACGTGTGACTACACTGGAGTCTGAAGCAATAGATTCGTCATCCACTTCATTCCTCGACTCTTCTCCCTCTCTGCCCTGTTTGTTTGGTTCTGTCATTTTTTCTACACGGTCCAGTATAAAATCTTTGAATTTGTATTTTCTCTTCTTGTATTTTTCGTTTGTTGTGTTCTTTTTGAATAGAATGAAACTATTCAACGCTGCCATTTGCAACAAGAAAAACGCCAGTTTCTTTGTCCACTTTACAGTTTTGCGGGAACAAGAATGATAATGCAGCATTTGATTGGCCCTGTCAACCCATCTCATATGTTTATTGTGGTCCCCAATTACCTCAGGTCTGCATATTTTTTCTCCTTTGCGATTCGTTTTTGCAGATCCACGATTTTTGCAGTGTGAAGAGTGGAGATAAGTTTGACATCTCTTTTATCTCTCCACACCTGTATGAGAACCTGCCCCTTCCTAGAAAACACAGATTTCCCCTTTTTCAAATTTTTTACATCATCCTTTAGTTCTTTAGGAGCTCCTCTGTTCGTTCTGAAGGTACCACACACAGGTATTCCTCTGTAATAACATCTCACACAATTCTACACTATTGTAATAGTTATCCTGGTAGAGATGATACCCTTTATCTAGAAGCTGTGGCCCCCACAGATCAACAACTAATTCCTTTATAGGTCTTCATTTTCCGCAATAAATTTCAAAATTCCAAATATATCCACTTGTCGATTCACAAATAAGATAAGCCTTTATACCATACTTATCAGGTTTGTCTGGCATATATACTCGGAAGATAAGACGTTCTTTCCAAGCGATCATTCCTTCATCTATTGCTTCAGGATATATGTGTTTCTAAATTTCCCCACTAATGAGTCTATAATTGGCCTAGCTTTATACAGGCGATCTTCACAGTCAGCTGGTCGTGCATCATTGTCTGCAAAATGAAGAAATTTCGAGATCTCTTGGAACAGCCGCAAAGACATCTTTTGTCCATACCATGGAGTGTGAAATAGGGGCCTAGTGGACTAATATTCTTCAATTTCTGGGCGTTTGTCAATTCCTGTCATGAACACAATTCCTAAGTATGTCCACATTTCATCTGATGTTACATATTTGTAATTGTGTTCTCGAGAGTGTGGAGCTAATTCACGTGTTTTGAAGTGCTGGTGAACATAGCGATTGGTTTCAGTTGTGATGTGATTTGCTAAGTCATCATCATCATCATCATCAGTAATCTGTCAGACGACAGGTCCACAGTCTCTTCCAAAACAGTTCCTCCACTTAATGCGATCTAGAGCTTTCTCCTTCAAATGACAGAATCCTCTTCTGTCCCCATAGTTATCCAGCATCTTCTTACGTCTTCTTCTTCTTCGTCTTCTTGTCACTTCTATCCGCTCCTCTATCTTTCCTTCAATAACTTCTTTTAGAAGGCAGTTTCTGCGTAAAACATGACCAATCCAATTAGCCTTCTGTTTTCTTATTTCGTGTAGGATATTCCTCTGCTCACTGACTCCAATTAACACTTCTTNTGTGACTGGGGTTGGTTGTCTCGAAATTTTCATTACTTTTGTTTTCTCCACATTCATTTCCATGCCATAGCACCTTCCAATTTCAATTAGTCTATCAATCATGCCCTGTAGCACAGTTTCTTCCTTAGCCATTAACACAAGGTCATCTGCATATTTCACAGTTTGAATAATTTGCCCTCCTAATTTGAAGAGTCCGAGCCCATCCAGCTCTTCCTTTGTAAGGCATTCGCTGTACAAGTTGAATAGAATTGGTGATAAACAGCATCCTTGTCGAACTCGTGGTGGCTAAATGTTCTTGTGGATCATTGTCTATCACTGTATTATTGTCACTATCAACTTCATCTAATTCAGGAATCATTATTTCATCGCCACTTTCATCATCAGCACAAATCTCGTTCACAACACTTTCCAGCTGGTCTGTAGGAACATTCCGACACTTGCTGCGAGAAGCCATGGTGAAACTGAATGAATGTAAAATATTTTATGACCTTTTCCTTCTTGGAGGGTTCTGACAATAATATAGACCCCCACAAAGTCAACAAGGGTTCTTTACAACCATGCACAAGAACTATCATAAATATGTCTTTGGTTGATAAGTGCCAAGACAGCAAAGAAGGGAAGAGTGTATCAAAGCGTTAAAACATGCCAATGCCAGGGAACGGCTGGCATCGTCCAGGCATAAAAACGCGCCCGCACCAGTCAAAGAGTTAATATGTGCTGTGTGCATCCTGGCAGATAATGCAGTTAAAAAGTAATTTTTATTTTTCAGTCAAATAATATTTATTTCCACAAACTCTTCTGCCTAATTAATTTTAAATTGAAAGTATTTTATAATAATTAACTAGCTCAATTCATTATTCAGTAGACTGAGTGGGACTTCCAGTTCCAGTCCTCCATCTTCTGATATCTGCATCACGTTTTCTACTCTTGGCTTACAATTTTTTCCATAAAACTGAAGGCAGCAGGTTCCTGTGAAACACTGGTAATATTCTACCAGTCTACATTGCATCATATCACAGAAGACTCTTCATTAGTCACCACTGTAAGAACCAGAAGTTTCACAGTACTTAGTTCAGTTCTTGCCCACAAAATGTAGTTCCACAAGACTAACTTCACTTTTATGAGCCAGGATAGCTCAGCCAGCAAAGTAACTGGCAGTGGGTTATACTGCTGAAGTTTACTTACCAGCAGGAGAAGGAATTCTGCTTACTGCAATGTCCATATTGACTCCACAATATACACAGCCTCCTGCCCCATGAGTACTGGATGCTTTTTGTGGGGAGTGGCCAGAATGTGAAGATTGCCAAACACATTCATATAATTCTGAGACTGCAATTTGTGGAGCTTCACCTACAGTACCTCTGTATGTAATTATGGCATGGTGCTCTGGCATAGGAACTAACTTAATTTTATTTTACCTCCTGTAAAGTGTCCTCTTTCCATGAGTTCTTCCAATAAATATTCTGTATAATTTCTTGTTTCCCCTATATGTTCTTCAAGTTCTTCTCATTCCATCCTCCTCAGTATAATCCATTTACAATCGTCTTCTAAAACCAGTTCCATTATCCTGAGGTCTCTGTCCTTCAGATTTAGATTTATAATTGTGTCTCTTCTAACTCTGTTAACGAATACTGAATTCCGTCTTCTAAAAATTTATTCTCTAATTATAACCTTCTGCCTTATCTAACCAACTTACAATACCAGGCAAAAATAAAGTTCTGAAGTTCCTCATTATATGATGCTGTACTTACACATATTGTTTCATTACAGTAATAGTACCGCATATTGGAAGTGCCACAACGTGGACCCGTGGTGAGATGTGTATCCTTACAGCCCGCAACATCATTGCAGCTTTAGATGACAAACCTATGCCTGCTGAAGTTTTGTGAAGTAAAACTCTGAAAGGCACTTGCAGCATGATTATACCAGTCATGCAGAGTAATGGTAAGTGACTGAAATCAGGGATTCGGTCATATTTTCAAGTTTTCTGAATTTCACATGAAGAAACATTTCAGTGGTGTGTGTATAAATTTATTGAAAGAGAATGTAAAGTGTGAAGGGGGGAGGGGGTATAGCAATGCAGTTTGCTGGAAGATCAAACTGAAATTCATATGACAAGTTATAGAGCATACCCCCAGTACTAGGCTTCATGATAATCTGTTGAGTGGATCTTGAGACATACAACAGATATAACCTAATTTCTTTAACACTTTCTTCAAAGCACAGATGCAAATTGGTATGGAGAAGAGATTAGAAATGGGTTGAGTGGATATTACGTCAGCATTGATATCAGGATTTGAGGCTTCACTATTAGACCAACACCCAGTATGATGTTGACACGGCGAGTTCCTTCCTTCAGTTGTAACTATTATATTGTGACATATTTGTGCTATGCAGGACACCCCCCACCTGTGATGACATAACAGCAGAGCAGCTGTGTCAGGCAACCATTGTTGTGGTGAAGTAACAGCATAGGAGCCGCTGCCACTGCTACTGTAACAGGCCAGTAACCCCCCCCCCCCTGTGGTGACGTAACAGGGGACACCACTGTTAACACAAGGCAACAGGGAATGGTATAAAAGGCCGGCTGAGTGGTGTGTGAGACAGTGTGTGATTAGGAGTGACACAGTATGGATCGTGAAGTCGCCGAGTGCAGCGGAAGTCCACCAGCTACGAGTTGGGTTATATTGAGTGCATGGCAGGGACTCCAGCAGGAGAAGTAATTGTGATACTGACAGTGGCAGTAATTGAGAAATTGTGAATTGTGTAACTGTAAGAGCGAGTGGAATAAATTCACTAGATCCAAAAAGGCGTGAAGTTATTTGTCGCGTTACCAACACCCAACACGTGACAATATATATGATGTTGTATAACTTTGTATAGTAATGTAAATATTTCAAGTTTTAGGGTTCAGAAATAAAGGCATCTGTGAGCTTATCTTCTTCATCCTCCAAATTTTGGGTAGGATCTTCTCCATTCTGAAGCAATGTACACTGTTGGTCCTTTGATCCCTCCCTAGCCACTCCAAGCCTCTTTGTCCTTGGTGGGGGACATCTATATTTCCGTTGCTGCTCTGGGTAGGAAACCTAGTGGCAACTGTTGCAAATATTCCTTCTGTTTCCTGTAGTACTTCCTAGTTGTGTGGATCATCCTTTATGAAGAAGGCAGTCTTCTGGGGTATGGCGCCATGTAGATATTGTGTTAACTGACGTTTGAGAGGAACGTATCGCCTCCATCTTCAGAGTGGAAAAAAAAGAAGAAAATCTGCAAGCAAAGAACCAGATCCAATAAAAATTCAGTTGACATGATAGAGTCATAACATGAGTTATTTTTAATTGATTGTTGTGTTCGACAGGTGTACAAAACAATATATAGACACACACATACAGTGATAAATACACAACAGGATGCATTCCTTGAAGGATTCTTCTAAGATGTGACACCTTGTAGTTTGGCATGTAAGCATCTCCTCCCTCTATGTTAATAGTATAAGGCATCCACTCTGATGATGGAGACAGCAAGTTCTTCTGGAATATTGTTATTCATCTACCAAATTACACATTGTCACATCAGAAAAGGGCCGTTAACCTAATTCTCACCACCTTTAGAACATCAAATCTTGTGTGGATTCACCTAGCTCAGGACAGGAGCCAGTGGCAGGCCCTTGTGAATATAGTAATTAATATTTGGGTTCTATAAAGGACAGGAAATTTCTTGACTAGTTAAGCGGTTATTAGCTTCAAAAGGACTCTGCATCATGGTGTATGGAAATTTGGTTTCAAGAGCTAATAATAGATTGTTTCTATAAAATATACTGGTTTTAAAGTCCATTTTATCTTAACACATTCAGTGCCATGCTCCTCTGCTGGGGTTATACCAACTGCGGGGCCAGCCATTTTTTGATTAAAACTGGAATGTAACTTAAAACATTCAAAGCAAATAGGTGCAGAACAATTGTCATATTCTTTGTGTTTCAGCTTTGCAGTCTTTAACAAGCTATACTTAAGATGTTCTTTCCATTTGGATGACATCTTTAGGAGAATGTTATGTTTATATTCACAGCTGCAACAGCCCATCACTTGACAGACTTGGCACTGGTACCTGGTAAGCTTTAACCATCTGGTGATAGGATGGGCAGTGAATGTGTTAAGAAGTATAAAATACATGGATATATACATCTGCGTATCAAATCTGTTATTGAATATGAGGATAAATATGGGAGACAATGAAAGAAAAGTGATTTCAGATAACCTATATGTTCAAGGTGCTTTGAAAGTTAGTTATTTGAATACATGTAAAGTATATTCTGTTAAGAATGTATAATTACTTGATAGAAGTGACTCAAGTTACTGAGCGTTACATTAACAGTGAATTACACTTTTCCGTGTCCTCTCTGTTAATCATGCACCTTTCATTGGAGAAAATTGGAGCATTCAGGGCACAACCCAGTAAAAACCAGTTTCTCTTTCCATGAAATAGGCATGTTTTATACTATTGTAATATTATTATTATTAAACACAAAAACAGTTTCTTTCAACAGTACATAGGACTGCATGTATATAATCTCCCACTAACAAGCCTTAAGTTGTTACCAGTTTGACTGTGTAAATATAAATGTTAAAGATTTTGCAAGGTCACCATATTGTCATATGTTAGTGACAACATGGGCTTGGGTTGATAATTGCATTTACTGAATGCTTATAACAACAAGGTGGTTCAAATATGACCGGGACTGATTTTTTTTTAAACCAAAATTGCCAAACACTTACTTGCACATGTCAGTCTTTAATGTACTCCCCTCCAGAGTCGAACACATTTTTTCCAACGTTCTGGAAGCATCCTGATGCCCTTTTCAAAAAAGTATTGTGGTTGGCGGCGTATCCACTCCCAAACATTCTGGATGACGGTGTCGTCCACAAACCGCGTGCCTTGCAAGTCTGATTTGAGCCTTCCGAACAGGTAGAAATCACTTGGTGCCAAATCGGGACTGTACGGCAGATGTGTCAGAAGGTTCCATTTCAATTTCCAGAGAGTTTCCATTGTTGTTTTGGCCATATGGGGGCATTCATTGTCTTGAAGGAAGGCTACCCGCTTTCCACCTCTCTTCCACTTGGATCAGATCTTTTCCTTCACGTCTGTTGCCAGGAGGTCTGAGTAATAAGCT
>NW_019722444.1:269127-274015 GCF_002891405.2 Cryptotermes secundus | reverse complement strand
ATGTTTACGGCCGACGATCATGCGGGTCATCCTCCACACATGCTCTGCCCTCTCTGAAGCACTTACACCACTCAAACACACAGGTCTGTGAGAGACACTCTTCCCCATACTGTTGTTGGAGCCTGTGGTGAATTTCAATGGACAGGACATTTTCTCCGAGGAATTTGATCACAATGTGTTGTTCCACGCTCTGCGGTACCTTCTGTTCACTCATCCCTCTAGCAACTTCCAGACAGGACTGAACAGGTTCTAACCCTAACAGGAGGGAGGGTGGAGGTTGTGGCTTCACTCTCTCAAGGTCGCACAGCTACTGCGCAGTGCGGCTTGTTTACAAAAAAATCAGTCCCGGTCATATTTGAACCACCTAGTATTTGCTCCATGCTTATAACTCATAACTACAAATGATTCTAACAGCCCCACTTATTTACGCACACTATAGACCACTAACTACAGCATGCATAAAGTCTTCTGTTTGTTCACTAGTCAACTCAAGACTACTACCTGCCAACTCTGACCTCTGACACACTGACTTTTTCTGTTGGTCCTCACTTTATAGCCTCAGCATGGACCATGTAGAAAACACTGCTTCCTATAGTTCCTCTGTTGCTGCATGTTGATTCATTGCTACAGAAATGTGTTCATCTCATCATTGCTTATCAGTGGCTACCTCTTCTTGTTAAACCACTCCAGCTTTCAGCTGTTGTGTCACAAATTAAATATATTCTATACAAAACTGAATGTCCATTACTTACTTATGGAGCTGAGCCCTTCTTGAGGAGAAGCCAAATCTGCAGCTATTCAAGAGTTTCCCAGCATTTTATGGAACCCAAAGGTACATTACCTTGTTCACAAGAGCCCTCCACTGGTCCCTATCCTGAGCCAGATGAATCCAATCCATACCATACCATCCTATCTCTCTTCTCAGTGGCCTCTTTCCTTCTGGCTTTCCCACCAATATCCTATATGCATTCCTCATCTCCCCCATTCATGCTACATGCTCTGCCCACCTCATTCTCCTCGACTTGATCATTCTAATTATAGTACTTGGAGAAGAGTACAGTTATGAAGCTCTTCATTATGCAGTTCTCTCCAACCTCCTGTAACTTCATCCCTCTTCAGTCAAAATATTCTCAACACCCTATTCTCAAATACCCTCAGTCTTTGTTCCTCCCTTAATGTCAGAGACCAAGTTTCACACCCATATAAAACCACAGGCAAAATTATAGTTTTGTATATTCTAATTTTTATGTTTTTGGACAGCAGACAAGAAGACTAAAGGTTCTGGAATGAGTGGTAGCAAGCATTACCCCAAGTTCAATCTCCTCTTAATTTCCTCCTGAATCAGGTTTTGATATGTTATTGTCATTCCCAAATATTTGAATTGTGCCACGTTTTCAAACATCTGTTTCCTATCCTTATGTCATGATTTTGCCCTGCATTTTGGTGATGAGACAGTAACATATACTTAGTTTTCTCTGTGTTTACTTCTAGACCAACCTCCTTACTTGTGTCAATTAAAGTTCTTGTGTTTTTCATTATGGTATCTATATTATCACCCAGTAGATTCACATCATTGGCATAGAACAGCTGATGTGTCCCTTTTAATTTAAGTCCCACCTGGTTTTCCTGGACCTTCCTAAGGATACCGACTTATGGAGCTGTGTAGTCTGATAGAAGGATACCGCTGTATGGAGCTGTGTAGTCTGGCAGAAGGATACTGACATATGGAGCTGTATAGTCTGGTAGAAGGATACTGACATATGGAGCTGTGTAGTCTGGCAGAAGGATACCAATGTATGGAGCTGTGTAGTCTGGCAGAATGATACAGACTTATCAAGCTGTGTAGTCTGATAGAAGGATACCGATGTATGGAGCTGTGTAGTCTGGCAGAAGGATACCGAAATATGGAGCTGTATAGTCTGGTAGAAGGATACCGACGTATGGAGCTGTGTAGTCTGATAGAAGGATACCAATGATTGGAGCTGTGTAGTCTGATAGAAGGATACTGACGTATGGAGCTGTATAGTCTGATAGAAGAATGCCAATGATTGGAGCTATGCAGTCTGATAGATGGATACCGACATATGGAGCTGTGTAGTCTAATAGAAGGATACCAATGTTTTGCTGGAGGCTGTACATTCCAGATGACCATAGTCTTAAGTAAAGAATTCAGCTGGAGATTAGACTGGACACTGTGGTTTAATGGTTAACATGCCATATTCTGGAGATTGGGTCCTGCCAGTCCTGGAAGAAGGGTATGTTATACCATGAGCAGGTAACCCTGCAGATGAAAAGCCTTATGTGTTCAATGCTGTATCCCATATGACACTTCTAGGGACCATCATTCACAGGATGACTGAATCAGTGCCAGTAGTAACGCAATATTCCACGTAATTATGCATGTAAATGTTTCACTGTCCTATAATGAAGAAACCCAGGAATTACAAATACTAATCTGTAATAAGTTAACACAGAAGCAAATGTGCTATTTCTGTTAACTTTTTGCAAATGTAACATGTGTTATTTCCTAGGCACTGTGGCAGCAGAAGAGCTCTCTGCTGTGGGTGGGACTAATATTGGATAAAGACTTTCTTACAATACTCAGTCATTTATTAATACAAGTTCATGGTTAATAGTATTTGTGTCATTTGAATCCTGTCTTGTTAAGGGCGATTCTTGCTAATATCTTTTTATCTCTATATTCTATACATATTTGTAAAGCCAATTCATCTGTATCGTGCACAATAATTTCTAATGATATAAATAAGTTTAAAAACAATTTGAAGGAATTTCTGTATTTAAACTCTTTTTATACACTTGATGAATATTTTAAGAGATAATGATTATACAACTAATGTTTTCTAATCTAACTATTTGGATGATATGGCCTACCAGTATGTGGAATGGCAAGTTGTGAATTTGACAGTGGTTTTCCCGCGACCTGTGTGTGTTATCCTGACAACTTGGGCTGTCTGTACGAGGCCTGATTGTATGTTTTATTGGACTAGGAACAAATGATATGTAGTCATCATGAAATTTTAATTTTGTAATTTTATAAATGTAATGTTTTTATATCTTGGATTTGTTATATATGTACTGTTACTTCTGTTACTTTTGATGAAAACTTTTATCTTAAATTTTAATCAATGATAAATTTGAATGTATTATGCTAGAGACAAATTGTATTATGATGTAAACATGCATTGCCTTATTTTATAAGTCTTCTTGACAATTGCTTATGAGTATTAGCAAGATAAACTGACACAATTCTGTATCTAAGGCTTTTGCCTACTACAGATGTAATGGAATAAGGAAATAATAATAATAATAATAATAATGAGAATTTTGAATCGTTTATGAATCCAATATTGTATGGACACTGTTCATACAGCAGTAATGCTGGCAGTGGAAACAGAAATGGCATGTTTTAGTGATGAGGAAAGAGATGGAGGTGCGATGTTTTATGTAACTAGTTGTTACTGTTCTCATTAGACAGTAATGGCTGAGCAGAATAACAAATGAGCTCATGTACTTGTATGTAAATCAGAGCAATTAAAAAACTTTGCAATTGGTGAATAAATACTAGTAATAATGGCTTTCCTGGGAGGACATTAAGAAATCACAGTTCATCTGGAGTTGGCATAAAATGAAGCATCTGCTTCATTGAAATTCTCAGGAAAAAAGATTCATAGGCCTGCAGAAGCTGTTGTACTTTTAACAAGCAGCATTTTTAAAATCAGTGGGACTAGTATTAAAGATATTATATTGTCACATGAGGGAGTGGCTTTGGATGGTGTTTTGGGTTGGAGATACGATTTATTGACCAATTTACCACGTGGCATGTGACTACAGTTAATTATAGTGCTGTTGCTGATCTCCACACTTAACAAATCACTACGGTGTATGCTAAGTCTTTTCGGTCTACTGTGTCTTCATCAGTCATTCCCTGGTAACGAATCCTAACATTGGAGATTCTTCAGCTTACATGCTTACTTCATTACTGGCTGACTACTCTCTCATAACTTAACTCCTAGGTGGGCAGCCATTTCATACCAATCTCCTAGTCTCCTCTTCACAGACTGACTTTCAACTGCCCTCACTTCTAAAAGTGTCTCGGTTGTAACATCTCAGCTCGGACTAACGGAAAACATATCTTCTGTTGTTGCTCAAATCGTTTCCATGGGAATGTGTTCTGTTTGTGAAGGCATTACCCAGTAACAGCTCTGGTATATTTGATTATCTCAAGGTCATTGCCTAGTAATGGCTCTGCACACTACAATATTGTAACGTCATGTGTGTGTGAATCTATTATTATTATTATTATTATTATTATTATTATTATTATTATTATTATTAGTTCCTTAAAGTATTACATAAGGAAAAAGAACTATTTTTACAGACGTTTTAAGAAAAAGAAATCCGATTGCCTTTACCAAAAAATTTCCTATTATCGTAAGCTAGTTAAGTCTACTATTAAGTCTGACAGACTTAGATGGTTGAAATCTGTGGACGAAAATTTAAAGTCGCAACCCAAGCAATTCTGGAAATATGTGGCCTCCTTTAGGAAAAGAAATTCAAATTCCATCCAGCTTGAGGTTGATGGTAAGCATTTAATCGAACCTCATGACATTGCTGATGAATTTTCAAAACATTTTCAAACAGTGTACCACAATCCTGGTCCTATTGTCTTCCCCAACCTATTGTCATCTTCCGAATTCTTACCTTTAGCGTCTGTTTCAGATTCCGATGTTATTAAAGCTATTAAGCGCCTGAGACCATCTAAGTCTGTTGGAGTCGATGACATCCCTGGATTCATTATTAAGGGTTGTACTGATATATTTGTACCTATTCTGAAACACATCTTTAATCTAAGCTTATCTCAGCATAA